>NC_140010.1:2927574-3100074 GCF_964263955.1 Coregonus lavaretus | reverse complement strand
TAAACCTGTACTATCAACCAGTTTCAATCTGGTTTGTCCTGTCTATGTCCTCTCAAACTTAAAGTGTAGTTTAGTTTGTAATATAATCAGCATGTTGGGGAGGTAACCCACCAAGCTGTCACAGTCTGAGGGGGTCACACCATGGATCTATCTTCTCGTGTCATCTGTTATAGAGAGGTCACAGTGAAGCAGAGGACTTCTGGGAATCGGTGATGTATGTAGCCCAGAGGGAATAGATGGAGATAGATGGAGGGATGGAAGTTGACCTGAGAAGTGGGAGGGGCCCAGGGGTCAGAGAGGAAAAACAGAGGAAGGATTAAAGGGAATGTGGGGTTCAGAGAAGTCAGAGGAGGAGACCTGTATTTCACTGACCTGTCAGAGCAGCACAGAGTCCACGGTCTAGCAGGCCCCCAGTACACAGACCTGTCAGAGCAGCACATAGTCCACATTCTAGCAGGCCCACAGTACACATAGACCTGTCAGAGCAGCACAGAGTCCACAGTCTAGCAGGCCCACAGTACATAGACCTGTCAGAGCAGCACAGAGTCCACAGTCTAGCAGGCCCACAGTACACATAGACCAGTCAGAGCAGCACAGAGTCCACAGTCTAGCAGGCCCACAGTACACAGACCTGTCAGAGCAGCACATAGTCCACATTCTAGCAGGCCCACAGTACACATAGACCTGTCAGAGCAGCACAGAGTCCACAGTCTAGCAGGCCCACAGTACATAGACCTGTCAGAGCAGCACAGAGTCCACAGTCTAGCAGGCCCACAGTACACATAGACCTGTCAGAGCAGCACAGAGTCCACAGTCTAGCAGGCCCACAGTACACAGACCTGTCAGAGCAGCACAGAGTCCACAGTCTAGCAGGCCCACAGTACACATAGACCTGTCAGAGCAGCACAGAGTCCACAGTCTAGCAGGCCCACAGTACACAGACCTGTCAGAGCAGCACATAGTCCACAGTCTAGCAGGCCCCCAGTACATAGACATGTCAGAGCAGCACAGAGTCCACAGTCTAGCAGTCCCACAGTACACATATACCTGTCAGAGCAGCACAGAGTCCACAGTCTAGCAGGCCCACAGTACACATATACCTGTCAGAGCAGCACAGAGTCCACAGTCTAGCAGGCCCACAGTACATAGACCTGTCAGAACAGCACCGAGTCCACAGTCTAGCAGGCCCACAGTACATTACATTTACATTTTCGTCATTTAGCAGACACTCTTATCCAGAGCGACTTACAAATTACACATAGACCTGTCAGAGCAGCACAGAGTCCACAGTCTAGCAGGCCCACAGTACATAGACCTGTCAGAGCAGCACAGAGTCCACAGTCTAGCAGGCCCCCAGTACATATACCTGTCAGAGCAGCACATAGTCCACAGTCTAGCGGGCCCACAGTACACATAGACATGTCAGAGCAGCACAGAGTCCACAGTCTAGCAGGCCCCCAGTACATAGACCTGTCAGGGCAGCACAGAGTCCACAGTCTAGCAGGCCCACAGCACATAGACCTGTCAGAGCAGCACAGAGTCTACAGTCTAGTAGCCCCCCAGTACATAGACCTGTCAGAGCAGCACAGAGTCCACAGTCTAGCAGGCCCACAGCACAAATACCTGTCAAAGCAGCACAGAGTCCACAGTCTAGCAGGCCCCCAGTACATAGACCTTTCAGAGCAGCACAGAGTCCACAGTCTAGCAGTCCCACAGTACACATAGACCTGTCAGAGCAGCACAGAGTCTACAGTCTAGTAGCCCCCCAGTACATAGACCTGTCAGAGCAGCACAGAGTCCACAGTCTAGCAGGCCCACAGTACATAGACCTGTCAGAGCAGCACAGAGTCCACAGTCTAGCAGGCCCACAGTACACATAGACCTGTCAGAGCAGCACAGAGTCCACAGTCTAGCAGGCCCCCAGTACATAGACCTCTCAGAGCAGCACAGAGTCCACAGTCTAGCAGTCCCACAGTACACATATACCTGTCAGAGCAGCACAGAGTCCACAGTCTAGCAGGCCCCCAGTACATAGACCTGTCAGAGCAGCACAGAGTCCACAGTCTAGCAGTCCCACAGTACACATATACCTGTCAGAGCAGCACAAAGTCCACAGTCTAGCAGGCCCACAGTGCATAGACCTGTCAGAACAACACAGAGTCCACAGTCTAGCAGGCCCACAGTGCATTACATTTACATTTTCGTCATTTAGCAGACACTCTTATCCAGAGCGACTTACAAATTACACATAGACCTGTCAGAGCAGCACAGAGTCCACAGTCTAGCAGGCCCACAGTACATAGACCTGTCAGAGCAGCACAGAGTCCACAGTCTAGCAGGACCACAGTACACATAGACCTGTCAGAGCAGCACAGAGTCCACAGTCTAGCAGGCCCACAGTACACAGACCTGTCAGAGCAGCACAGAGTCCACAGTCTAGCAGGCCCACAGTACACATAGACCTGTCAGAGCAGCACAGAGTCCACAGTCTAGCAGGCCCACAGTACATAGACCTGTCAGAGCAGCACAGAGTCCACAGTCTAGCAGGCCCCCAGTACATAGACATGTCAGAGCAGCACAGAGTCCACAGTCTAGCAGGCCCCCAGTACATATACCTTTCAGAGCAGCACATAGTCCACAGTCTACTAGGCCCACAGTACACATAGACCTGTCAGAGCAGCACAGAGTCCACAGTCTAGCAGGCCCACAGCACAAAGACCTGTCAGAGCAGCACAGAGTCCACAGTCTAGCAGGCCCCCAGTACATAGACCTGTCAGGGCAGCACAGAGTCCACAGTCTAGCAGGCCCACAGTACACATAGACCTGTCAGATCAGCACAGAGTCCACAGTCTAGCAGGCCCACAGCACATAGACCTGTCAGAGCAGCACAGAGTCCACAGTCTAGCAGGCCCACAGCACAAAGACCTGTCAAAGCAGCACAGAGTCCACAGTCTAGCAGGCCCACAGTACATAGACCTGTCAGACCAGCACCGAGTCCACAGTCTAGCAGGCCCACAGTACACATAGACCTGTCAGAGCAGCACAGAGTCCACAGTCTAGCAGCCCCCCAGTACATAGACCTGTCAGAGCAGCACAGAGTCCACAGTCTAGCAGGCCCACAGTACACATAGACCTGTCAGAGCAGCACAGAGTCCACAGTCTAGCAGGCCCCCAGTACATAGACCTGTCAGAGCAGCACAGAGTCCACAGTCTTGCAGGCCCAGAGCACAAAGACCTGTCAGAGCAGCACAGAGTCCACAGTCTAGCAGGCCCACAGCACAAAGACCTGTCAGAGCAGCACAGAGTCCACAGTCTAGCAGGCCCACAGTACACATAGACCTGTCAGAGCAGCACAGAGTCCACAGTCTAGCAGGCCCACAGTACACATAGACCTGTCAGAGCAGCACAGAGTCCACAGTCTAGCAGGCCCAGAGTACACATAGACCTGTCAGAGCAGCACAGAGTCCACAGTCTAGCAGGCCCCCAGTACATAGAACTGTCAGAGCAGCACAGAGTCCACAGTCTAGCAGGCCCACAGTACATAGACCTGTCAGAGCAGCACCGAGTCCACAGTCTAGCAGGCCCACAGTACATTACATTTACATTTTCGTCATTTAGCAGACACTCTTATCCAGAGCGACTTACAAATAACACATAGACCTGTCAGAGCATCACAGAGTCCACCGTCTAGCAGTCCCACAGTACACATAGACCTGTCAGAGCATCACAGAGTCCACAGTCTAGCAGTCCCACAGTACACATAGACCTGTCAGAGCAGCACAGAGTCCACAGTCTAGCAGGCCCCCAGTACATAGACCTGTCAGAGCAGCACAGAGTCCACAGTCTAGCAGTCCCACAGTACACATAGACCTGTCAGAGCAGCACAGAGTCCACAATCTAGCAGGCCCACAGTACACATAGACCTGTCAGAGCAGCACAGAGTCCACAGTCTAGCAGGCCCACAGTACACATAGACCTTTCAGAGCAGCACAGAGTCCACAATCTAGCAGGCCCACAGTACACATAGACCTGTCAGAGCAGCACAGAGTCCACAGTCTAGCAGGCCCACAGTACATTACATTTACATTTTCGTCATTTAGCAGACGATCTTATCCAGAGCGACTTACAAATTACACATAGACCTTTCAGAGCAGCACAGAGTCCACAGTCTAGCAGTCCCACAGTACACATATACCTGTCAGAGCAGCACAGAGTCCACTGTCTAGCAGGCCCACAGCACATAGACCTGTCAGATCAGCACAGAGTCCACAGTCTAGCAGGCCCACAGTACACATATACCTGTCCGAGCAGCACAGAGTCCACAGTCTAGCAGTCCCACAGTACACATAGACCTGTCAGAACAGCACAGAGTCCACAGTCTAGCAGGCCCACAGTACATAGACCTGTCAGAGCAGCACAGAGACGACAGTCTAGCAGGCCCACAGTACATAGACCTGTCAGAGCAGCACAGAGTCCACAGTCTAGCAGGCCCCCAGTACATAGACCTGTCAGAGCAGCACAGAGTCCACAGTCTAGCAGGCCCACAGTACACATAGACCTGTCAGAGCACATAGACCTGGGCGATACTAATCTTGAAATAACAACCAACTTGCTCACTCAAAGATAAGCCTTCAAAACGGCTAGTTAACCTTTTAGAGTGATGTCCTTTTCCTTCACGATGTTCAGAACTCACATTTTTAAACATAATTCTTTACATTTTTAGTCATTTAGCAGACGCTCTTATCCAGAGCGACTTACAGTTAGTGAGTGCATACATTTTCATAATGGCCCCCCGTGGGAAACAAACCCACAACCCTGGCGTTGCAAGCACCATGCTCTACTAACTGAGCTACAGGGGACCCACAGAGGAACAACTGTTATTGGATTTTATTTCAGATTATGAAAATGCTGGTAAAAGGTTATTTTTCTGGGATTGTGGTGCCAGGAAAATAACCTCTCACTCAACGTCAACAAAACAAATAGATGAACGTGGACTTCAGGAAACAGCAGAGGGTGCACCACCCTATCTACATCGACGGGACCGCAGTGGAGAAGGTGGAAAGCTTTAAGTTCCTTGGCGTACACATCACTGACAAACTGAAATTGTCCACACGCGCAGACAGTGTGGTGAAGAAGGCGCAACAGAGCCTCTTCAACCTCAGGAGGCTGAAGAAATTTGGCTTGGCACCTAAAACCCTCACAAACTTTTACAGATGCACAATTGAGAGTATCCTGTCGGGCTGTATCACCGCCTGGTACGGCAACTGCACCGCCCGCAACCGCAGGGCTCTCCAGATGGTGGTGGGGTCTGCCGAACGCATTACCGGGGGCAAACTACCCGCCCTCCAGGACACCTACAGCACCCGATGTCACAGGAAGGACAAAAATATCATCAAGGACATCAACCACCCGAGCCACGGCCTGTTCACCCCACTATCATCCAGAAGGCGAGGTCAGTACAGGTGCATCAAAGCTGGGACCGAGAGAATAAAACAGCTTCTATCTCAAGGCCATCAGACTGTTAAATAGCCATCACTAGCACATTAGAGGCTGCTGCTGCCTATTGAAATCACTGGCCACTTTAAGAAATGGAACACTAGTCACTTTAATAATGTTTACATATCTTGCATTACTCATCTCATATATATATACTGTATTCTATAATATTCTACTATATCTTAGTCCATGCCGCTCTGTCATTGCTTGTCCATATATGTATATATTCTTGAATCCATTCCTTACTTTTTTGTGTGTATTGGGTATATGTTGTGAAATTGTTAGATATTACTGCACTGTCGGAGCTAGAAGCACAAGCATTTCGCTACACCCGCAATAACATCTACTAAACACGTGTATGTGACAAATAAAATTTGATTTGTGTACTCGTCTATCTTAACACTTACTGCATGTTTTTGATATACAGTGCATTCGGAAAGTATTCAGACCCCTTGAATTTTACGTTACAGCCTTATTCTAAAATGGATTAAATAGTTGTTTCCCTTCATGATTCTACACACAATACCCCATAATGACAAAGCAAAACCAGGTTTTTAGAAATGTGTGCAAATTTATTAAAAATTAAAAACGGAAATATTGCATTTACATAAGTATTCAGAACCTTTAATCAGTATTTTGTTGAAGCACCTTTGGCAGCGATTACAACCTTGAGTCTTCTTGGGTATGACGCTACAAGTTTGCCGCACCTGTATTTGGGGAGTTTCTCCCATTCTTCTCTGCAGATCCTCTCAATCTCGGTCAGGTTGGATGGGGAGCGTCGCTGCATTTTCAGGTCTCTCCAGAAATGTTAGATCGGGTTCAAGTCTGGGCTCTGGCTGGGCCTCTCAAGGACATTCAGAGACTTGTCCCGAAGCCACTCCTGCGTTGTCTTGGCTGTGTGCTTAGGGTCGTTGTCCTGTTGGAAGGTAACCTTTCGCCCCCATCAAGGATCTCTCTGTACTTTGCTCCGTTCATCTTTCCCTCGATCCTGACTAGTCTCCCAGTCCCTGCCACTGAAAAACATCCCTACAGCATGATGCTGCCACCACCATGCTTCACCGTAGGGATGGTGCCAGGTTTCCTCCAGACGTGACGCTTGGCATTCAGGCCAAAGAGTCCAATCTTGGTTTCATCAGACCAGAGAATCTTGTTTCTCATGGTCTGAGTCCTTTAGGTGCCTTTTGGCAAACTCCAAGCGGGCTGTCATGTGCCTTTTACTGAGGAGTGGCTTCCGTCTGGCCACTCTACTATAAAGGCCTGATTGGTGGAGTGCTGCAGAGATGGTTGTCCTTCTGGAAGATTCTCCCATCTCCACAGAGGAACTCTGGAGCTCTGTCAGAGTGACCATCGGGTGCTTGGTCACCTCCCTGACCAAGGCCCTTCTCCCCCGATTGCTCAGTTTGGCCGGGTGGCCAGCTCTAGGAAGAGTCTTGGTGGTTACAAACTTCTTCCATTTAAAAATGATGGAGGCCACTGTGTTCTTGGGGATCTTCAATGCTGCAGAATTTTTTGGTACCCTTCCCCAATCCTGTCTCGGAGCTCTACGGACAATTCCTTCGACCTCATGGCTTGGTTTTTGCTGACATGTACTGTCAACTTTGGGACCTTATATAGACAGGTGTGTGCCTTTCCAAATCATGTCCAATCAATTTAATTTACCACAGGTGGACTCCAGTCAAGTTGTAGAAACATCTCAAGGATGATTAATGGAAACAGAACCTGAGCACCTGAGCTCAATTTCGAGTCTCATAGCAAAGGGTCTGAATACTTATGTAAATAAAGTTTTTCTGTTTTTATTTGTAAAAAACTTGCACCAAAAATTTAAAACCTGTTTTTGCTTTGTCATTATGGGGCATTGTGTGTAGATTCATGAGAAAAAAATAATATCTAATCAATTTTAGAATAAGGCTGTAGCGTAACAAAATGTGGAAAAAGTCAAGGGGTCTAAATACTTTCCGAATGCACTGTATAGGTCTGCCTATAATTTGGTGAGACCAAAGCCCGGCATGAAGACAATGTATCTAAAGCCTTTGATTCTTTAAAAAACTCCAAACAATGTCACAAGTGTGAAAACCCCATTCACCATTGCAACAGAACGCTATATCTTCTGATTACACATTCAACCTCAGAAGCCATTCAGGCATTACGAAACCTGGCACCGGAGAGC
This sequence comes from Coregonus lavaretus, assembly GCF_964263955.1. Classification (NCBI taxonomy): domain Eukaryota; kingdom Metazoa; phylum Chordata; class Actinopteri; order Salmoniformes; family Salmonidae; genus Coregonus; species Coregonus lavaretus. The sequence goes on along the minus strand of NC_140010.1, from coordinate 3,092,411 downwards.
TTCAGGGACAAAGTCATACATTTGGTTTGTTGGATTGGAAGGGTGGAGCTCAGCCACGCCCCAACCTTTACAGAAACACGCTAGGTCTACAGCAAACAAACACACACACAGACGCATGCACGACTGAATGCACACTTGCACACACAAACGCACCACAGATAAACTATCTATCACACCATCTATCTCCCTAAACGTCACGTGTCTGTCCGACTCCCTAACTGTGAGGAACGCTTTCAGTGTGTTGACATTGACAATGACATGTTCTCAAACTCTACTTAAACTCTAATTACAGGGAGTAGATACATGGTCTCAAACTCTACCTACACTCTACACTCTTAGAAAAATGGGTTATGTTTTGGTTTCAGGCAGAACCTTTTTGGTTCCAGGTAGAACCCTTTTGGTTTCCATGTAGAACCCTCTGTAGAAAGGGTTCTACAGGGAGCCCAAAATGGTTATACCTGGAACCAAAAAGGTTCTACCTGAAACCAAAAAGGCTTCTTCAAAGGGTTCTCCTATGGGGACAGCTGAAGAACCCTTTAAGGTTCCAGATAGCATCTTTTTTTCTAAGAGTGTAATTACATGGTCTCAAACTCTACTGAAACTGTAATTACAGGAGAGTAGATACATGGTTTCAAACTCTACTGAAACTGTAATTACAGGAGAGTACATACATGGTTTCAAACTCTACTGAAACTGTAATTACAGGAGAGTAGATACATGGTATCAAACTCTACTGAAACTGTAATTACAGGAGAGTAGATACGTGGTCTGAAATGTCAATTAGCCCTTTACACTTGTACCCATATACGGGTTGAAAATGGTAGATTTGGGCACTGATAAGCGCCTAAATTGGAACGCAGTAGCTGTACAGTAACATGCTGCAACTGATGTCAGACCTCTGGCTCTGCGCTTCACAGCACTATGTGGGTTTTGACTGACAGCCGTTCTGAATTTGAGCACCACACGCGACAAGAAGTTGCCCCCATCCCTCCCGCTGATTGGGCAACTTTTGCAAATGTCTGTTGTCTGAATGAGGGAAATGCTGTAAATAAAGAGGACTCGATTTATTTTGAAAGATGAGACGTTGAGGATTATAATAAACACTGTCTTGATATTATACAAGCAAGCCAAACACCCGTGAGTCCAAATGCGCACTTCACATTTCCATATCATAAAACTCATGTCATATAGAGTGTCAACATTTATGATCACTATGTTTGATGTAGGCCAACAGTTACATGATGACATGGCGTCTTACCCTGGGATGTTTTGAACAGAGCCTTTGTTTGTCTATTGTCAAGAAACTTTGCAGCGGAACACCCACCTGAATGCACTCATGACTCCTTTCTATAAACACCAGAATTGGTGGTCTCAAACTCTACTGAAACTATAATTACAGGAGAGTAGATACATGGTCTCAAACTCTACTGAAACTGTAATTACAGGAGAGTAGATACATGGTCTCAAACTCTACTGAAACTATAATTACAGGAGAGTAGTGTCAGTGGGTGCTGTAGGTGGGTGTGGTGCAGGAATCAGGCGCAGGACGCAGAAACTTAGTCCAAAAGACTTTAGTGAACACTCACTCATAACACGAGCCAAAAAGCCCGGAGGCGAGAAAATACGCACACAGGCGTAAAACAAAATGCGCACTAACATGTGCGAGAACCCTCCCTAACAGAGGAGGAAAACAACGAAGCACAGACAACCAACAGTAGCGCACAAACACGACAGCAAGTACAATCACACACAACACCTGACAAACACAACGAGAACTTATAGGACACTAATGAGCGCTAAACGAAAACAGGTGTACAACATCAAGACAAAACCAAACGAACATCGAAACATACAACGGTGGCAGCTAGTACTCCGGAGACGACGACCGCCGAAGCCTGCCCGAGCAAGGAAGAGAGGCAGCCTCGGCCGAAACCGTGACAAGTAGATACATGGTCTCAAACTCTACTGAAACTGTAATTACAGGAGAGTAGATACATGGTCTCAAATTCTACTGAAACTGTAATTACAGGAGAGTAGATACATGGTCTCAAACTACTGAAACTGTAATTACAGGAGAGTAGATACATGGTCTCAAACTACTGAAACTGTAATTACAGGAGAGTAGATACATGGTTTCAAACTCTACTGAAACTGTAATTACAGGAGAGTAGATACATGGTCTCAAACTCTACTGAAACTGTAATTACAGGAGAGTAGATACACATAGTCTCAAACTCTACTGAAACTGTAATTACAGGAGAGTAGATACATGGTTTCAAACTCTACTGAAACTGTAATTACAGGAGAGTAGATACATGGTCTCAAACTCTACTGAAACTGCAATTACAGGAGAGTAGATACACATAGTCTCAAACTCTACTGAAACTGCAATTACAGGAGAGTAGATACATGGTCTCAAACTACTGAAACTGTAATTACAGGAGAGTAGATACATGGTCTCAAACTACTGAAACTGTAATTACAGGAGAGTAGATACATGGTTTCAAACTCTACTGAAACTGTACAGGACAGTAGATACTAAGTAAGGTTCAGGTGCTGTGGACGTCACCTCTCCCTGTATCACTTTGACATTGACTGGTTTTCTAATTAATTACAGGAGAGTAGCTACTGACGTTCGGGTGCTGTGGACGACATTCTCCCACCATGTGTCTCTCTCTCTCTCTCTCTCTCTCTCTCTCTCTCTCTCTCTCTCTCTCTCTTTCTCTCCATATCAGTCTGTCTCTCCTCAGGATGTCCTCATGCATAATCTTCTTCACAGTAAGAGCTCACTGGCCCAGCCGTGTATGTGCCGTATTGAGAGAAGAGCCCTAATCTAAAATCAGGCCTCAGAGACAACACCGTGCAGGGATGATTAACTTGTTTGAGGCACTCCCGTCGTCATGCATGACATCCAAAATCCATGGCTCTCTTGTTTGGAGGCCTGATGAAAGCATTCTTCAGGCAATCCCTCAGACACAGAGGATCCAACGGCGGCACGGACTAAAACACTGGCTTATCTCATTCTCTCTCACTTTCTGCCCCCCCCCCCCCCATCTCTCTCTTCATTTCTCTCTCTCTCTCACTTTCTGCTGCCCCCCCCCCCTCTCTCTTCATTTCTCATTCTCTCTCACTTTCTGCCCCGACCCCCCCCCCTCTCTCTCTCTCTTCATTTCTCTCTCTCTCTCGTTCTTTCTGTGTCTCCCTCTCTCTCTCTTCCCTCTCTCTGTCCCTCTGCCAATAGTGTGCAAAGCTGTTATCAAGGCAATGGGGTGGCTACTTTGAAGAACCTCAAATATATAATATATTTTGATTTGTTTAACACTTTTCTGGTTACTACATGATTCCATATGTGTTATTTCATAGTTTTGATGTCTTCACTATTATTCTACAATGTAGAAAATATTAAAAATAAAGACAAACCCTGGAATGAGTAGGTGTGTCCAAACTTTTGACTGGTACTGTATATGAATCAATCCATCAGTTATACTACTGCTTTGTTCTGTTTTGATCAGTTGATATTAACCAATGTGGTTTTGATATGTGAATAACCACTAGAAAATAACGACTTTCTAGACAGCATAGTTTCTTTGCTTTGTGGACATCCTTGTGATGATATCCAACGACTTCCCTGTGTGTCCCCATAGACCGTACTGTAGACCTTTTCCCTGTGTGTCCCCATAGACTGTATACTGTAGAGTTGAAAAGGCTCACTACTAGACGATGGTCTCTTGGTCTCCGAGGAATGGTCCTGGGTAATTAAGAAACAGATGTTTAGGGCACCAGGTAGCCTAACCGAAAGGTTGCTGGTTCGAATACCCGAGCCGACAAGGTGAGAAATCTGTCGATGTGCCCTTGAGCAAGGCACTTAACCCTAATTTACACCAGGGGTGCCATACTACTATGGCTGACCCTGTAAAACAACAAGTTTCACTGCACCTATCTGGTGGATGTGACAATAGAGCTTTTATTTTATTTTTATTTTTATACACACACATACAGACACACACACACACACACACACACAGGACCTGTAAGCCTCAGTGCAACACAGGGACCATCATATCCCCTACAGACAGTAAAGACTTCCATTTGCTTAAGTGGAGTGTGTTCCAATGAGACTCTCTGTACTCTCTGTGTAAAATAATTGGATCTGAATAAAGGAAGGAAAAGTTCTGCCTCACATATCTAAAAACAAGAAGAAACACTAGTGCATCACCAAGAGTGTTTCTTGTCTCTGTGCTCCTTGGAGCACACTGTTGTGTTGATCAGTGGAGTGGGAAGGCAGAAGAGATTTCACAACACTTGGTTTGATTCCTTTGAAGATTGCATAATGATACAGAAAAAAGGCTATAAAAACATTTAGAAAACACGTGTCAAGAGTTGGGCTCTGTTGAACTATCGTAATTTAACTTAATTGAGCTGAACACATGAAAACGTATTGTTTTGGATGTAAATTGCAGTGTAAGTTCACACCTATACCCTCTGTTACCTACACTGTAAAAAAAAAAGGTAATTGTCACAGTAAATTACTGTATAATCAACAGTAACATACTGTATGAACTGAATACAGTAAATTACTGTAAATTACATTGCATTGTGGGGGGGGGGGGGAAATCAATGGCCAGGAAATATTTGATGTATTTAGGACATTACCATAAAGAAAAATGCTACATAAAACGCACAGTAGTAGTTCACTTACTGTATTTCTGAGCAACAAAATCTAAGCTCATCCTCTGAAGCAAGAGAGAGAACTTTTATTTTGCAAATTGTTATTATACATATTATATTTTAGTCTTTGTTAATTGGTACCTGTTTTGTTATTTTATATGCATTGCTTTGTTTGTGGGCGTGCTGTTGTATAATTAAATAAAAACAGTTAACTGTAAAACAACTGTAATCATTCTCATAGTTCCCTACATGCTGTAATGCAGGTAGATTGTTTTACAATTGTTTTTAATATCTGTGTTTTATCTGTGTTTTTGATTGTGTAGCATAAGATGAATCAATCAAAGATAAATAACATACCTAGGTAGGGTTGCAAAATTCTGGTAACTTTCCCCAAAAATTCTCAGGTTTTCACAAAATCCTCTGGAAAATTGGGAAATTTTGGTAAAGTTGACGGAAGTTTGCAGCCCTTAATGTCATCGGCGCCCGGGGAAACAGTGGGTTAACTACCTTGTCAGCTCGGGGATTTGGGACAATACTCAAACATTTTTGAGAAAGATAATTAGAAAAATGCTATTTTATTGAGTACATTTATTTATTGGTTTCTTTTCATTTTGATAAGAGATTAAAATGTAATGAATTTAAGGTTATTTGTTGATGGAAAAATCGAAATGTACAGATTTTAAGGTTGTGTCATTAGATTTGGGGTGGGGTGGGGTCCCGAGAAATTCTGGTGGAATATAATTTTAATGACAACATATTCGCTTAGGATCTCACTTGGTGAGGGCCACTGGACTTAACAAGGATGAATGCAACAACTATGTTTCTGTCACTAACAACTACGGTCATGGGTGGTAACTCTACAATTAATTTGAAAGGCAAGGCACTGGGAAATATGCAAATAAGGCTTTACAGTAAGAGTATGTTACTGTAAAATGGCTACAGTAGCATTATTGGTACTGTAACTCAATTACAGTAACAGTATTGAATACCATAAAATATGGTACGTAACATACTGTTCCTTTTTTACAGTAACCTACAGGGAACTGGCTGCCAGTAAGTTACTGTAAAATCAACAGGATTTATTTTTACAGTGTAGGTAACCTGTTACAACTGTCCTCTCTGTCGTCTAAGTAACCTGTTCCACCTGTCCCCCCCTGTCGTCTAGGTAACCTATTACACCTGTCCCCTCTGTCGTCTAGGTAACCTGTTACACCTGTCCTCTCTGTCGTCTAGGTAACCTGTTCCACCTGTCCCCCCCTGTCGTCTAGGTAACCTGTTACACCTGTCCTCTCTGTCGTCTAGGTAACGTGTTACACCTGTCCTCTCTATCGTCTAGGTAACCTGTTACACCTGTCCTCTCTGTCGTCTAGGTAACCTGTCACACCTGTCCTCTGTCATCTAGGTAACCTGTCACACCTGTCCTCTATGTTGTCTAGGTAACCTGTCACACCTGTCCTCTATGTTGTCTAGGTAACCTGTCACACCTGTCCTCTATGTTGTCTAGGTAACCTGTCAAAGACCTGCAACAGTGACGGCTGGTCTGAGTTTAGCCCTGCTTCTTATGCACTGAATTGTGGGTACAACGCCAACGCCACCATAGGTGATGATGATGACATGGTATGTCTTTTTACAGATCCATCAGTACATTACTAATCATTATTGACCAACGCTTATAAATCAGTGACCTTTGTAGTTGTGTAACGGTGATATAGCAAGACAATGGCTTTTACTTTACGATAAAGACGTGTTAGGTCCCCGAGCCAATGCCCAGGCTTCAGCTCAGAGGGCTAAAATGGTCTGGTGGTGCACAGACGACCTGGATTCAAACCGAGTTGGGCATATAGAGTGCTATACCAAAAAACATCCATGTTACTCCCTGGAGTAAAGGAGCATGTATGAAGGCTACATTTGAAATGGCACTCAATTCCCACTACAGTAGGGAGTAGGGGGCCTTTATTAGGGCCTTGTGTTTTGTACAATCATGTGACGTAACTAGATTTTATCCTGTATTTTAAGCCTTATCCAGAAATGTAAAAAAAATAAAGTCATTGTCAGAGGAGGGTGCTCAACCATTATAGATTTGCCCATGTGTTAAATCTAGAATGTTTATTGCTAGATAAAAAAAAATGTTACGTATACATTACATTTACATTACATTTACGTCATTTAGCAGACGCTCTTATCCAGAGCGACTTACAAATTAATTATATACATGCATTGATTCTTGAAGAATATAACATGCAAATGCCTCATGAGCTTAGTTCAACTGTCCTTCCCCATCAGAACTCAAAATATAAACTTGTTTTAAAACATGGTTAAAACTATAATTTTGTATATTCATGGATGGTCAGTTTTTGAATTTGAGAGTGGTTACATTTCTCCAGGCCCATCTTTCAGCTTTTTTTTTTTACCAAAACAGAGGCGGGGTGTCTCTTTGTTATTGTTTTAATTAAGGATTTTAGCTTTAAACGTGAGGTGTGTGCAGTAACTTGTTTAATGTGTCTACTTATGTGTGTTTCTCTCAGAGGCAGTTCTACTGGGCAGTGAAAGTAGGCTACACCATCGGACACAGCATCTCTCTCATCTCCCTCGCCATCGCTATCGTCATACTCTGCACCTTTAGGTAGGATTCTTTACTGTGCTTACATCACCAGCTGCTAGCTAGCTTATCTAGAACAGCGTGGGAGTGTTTACGTATGGAACAGCATAGACTTCAGTTTCTCTGCATATTATAGGCACAGTGGTTTACGATTCAAGACTGATGTTTTTATTTTAAACCTGTAGTATTTTTTTCTAGTATTGCCTATGAATGTGTTATCAATACCTTTTGTAGGATTCTTCCTATAAGTAATATGACTGTATTATAACTATATTATTTACTGTATTATACCACAGCATTGGTGAATACTCGTTTCTGATAGGCTAGAAGGGCATTCTAGAGTGGACATTAAAACCAGATAACGGGACAGTTGGAAAAGATATCGGGACACCTTGCAATCATGACGCAATAAGCGTCTACACATGCAGACCGTACTTGCTACAAAGTTACAGAAAGCTAAACCAACAACCACACAAACCCGAAATTGTATTCATTGTAAATGCAGGTCCAACGAGGAAAAACATAGCTAGCTAGCTAGCTAGCATTGATTTGTTTTTGCAGAGACATATCTTTTAGAGCATCTGATGAGCTAACGTGTTGAGAGATGAATATTAATTTCTCTGGTCCCTACTGTTGCAGTCATGACGCAAGTTGCTCTATGCTGTCAAATCCTCCCACCTGTTTCTAATTTGACCTGCTGTTTTCAGCAACTGATATTTTTGAATTTGGTTGTCATATTGGCAGGTTTGCGAGCAACAAACTATTTAACTAGCTTCTAGCCTTGTGTTTTGATATGCAATGCGATCTCCTCACAATGAACCAGTGTTTGTATTTTGTATTTATTATGGATCCCCATTAGTTCCTGCCAAGGCAGCAGCTACTCTTCCTGGGGTTTATTATGGATCCCCATTAGTTCCTGCCAAGGCAGCAGCTACTCTTCCTGGGGTCCTGCAAAATTAAGGCAGTTATACCCTTTTAAAAACATTACAATACATTCATAACAGATTTCACAACATATTAAGTGTGTGCCTTCAGGCCCCTACTCTACTACCACATATCTATAACACAAAATCCATGTGTACGTGTGTGTATAGTGCATATGTTATAGTGTGTGTGTGTATGCATGTGTCTGTGCCTATGTTTGTGTTGCTTCACAGTCCCCGCTGTTCCAAAAGGTGTATTTTTATCAGTTTTTTTAAATCAAATTTTACTGCCTACATGAGTTACTTGATGTGGAATAGAGTTCCATGTAGTCATGGCTCTATGTAGTACTGTGCACCTCCCATAGTCTGTTCAGGACTTTCGGAATGTGAAGAGACCTCTGGTGGCATGTCTTGTGGGGTATGCATGGGTGTCCGAGCTGTGTGCCAGTAATTCAAACAGACAGCTCGGTGCATTCAACATGTCAATACCTCTCATAAATACAAGTAGTTATTAATGTTAGCTCTCTGTGTACATCTAAGGACCACCCAAACTAATCGAACTAACGACTGGGTCACTTCCATAAATATCGAACTAATCGAACTAACAACTGGGTCACTTCCATAAATATCGAACTAACGACTGGGTCGCGTCCATAAATATTGAACTAATCAAACTAACGTCTGGGTCACAACCATAAATATCAAACTAATCAAACTAACGACTGGGTCACTTCCATAAATAATGAACTAATCAAACTAACGACTGGGTCGCGTCCATAAATATCGAACTAATCAAACTAACGTCTTGGTCACTTCCATAAATAATGAACTAATCAAACTAACGACTGGGTCGCGTCCATAAATATTGAACTAATCAAACTAACGACTGGGTCACTTCCATAAATATCGAACTAACGACTGGGTCGCGTCCATAAATATCGAACTAACGACTGGGTCGCGTCCATAAATATTGAACTAATGACCTTCAACGTCTGGGTCACAACCATAAATATCGAACTAATCAAACTAACGACTGGGTCACTTCCATAAATATCGAACTAATCGAACCTACGTCTTGGTCACGTCCATAAATAATGAACTAATCAAACTAACGACTGGGTCACATCCATAAATATTGAACTAACGACTGGGTCACTTCCATAAATATCGAACTAACGACTGGGTCGCGTCCATAAATATTGAACTAATGACCTTCAACGTCTGGGTCACAACCATAAATATTGAACTAATCAAACTAACGACTGGGTCACTTCCATAAATATTGAACTAATCGAACTAACGTCTGGGTCACTTCGATAAATATTGAACAAATCGAACTAACGACTGGGTCACTTCCATAAATATCGAACTAATCGAACTAACAACTGTGTCACATCTATAAATATCGAATTAATCGAACTAACGACTGGGTCACATATATAAATATCTAACTAATCGAACTAACGTCTTGGTCACTTCCATAAATATCGAACTAATCGAACTAACGACTGGGTCACATCCATAATTATTGAACTAATCGAACTAACGTCTGGCTCACTTCAATAAATATCGAACTAATCGAACTAACGACTGGGTCACTTCCATAAATATTGAACTAATCGAAATAACGTCTTGGTCACTTCCATAAATATTGAACTAATAGAACTAACGACTGGGTCACATCGATAAATATCGAACTAATCAAACTAATCAAACTAACGACTGGGTCACTTCCATAAATATCGAACTAATCGAAATAACATCTGGGTCACTTCCATAAATATTGAACTAATCGAACTAACGACTGGGTCACATCAATAAATATCGAACTAATCAAACTAACGTCTGGGTCACTTCCATAAATATCGAACTAATCGAACTAACGTCTTGGTCACTTCCATAAATATCGAACTAATCAAACTAACGACTGGATCACATCCATAAATATCGAACTAACGTCTGGGTCACTTCCATAAATATCGAACTAATCGAACTAACGTCTTGGTCACTTCCATAAATATCGAACTAATCGAACTAACAACTGGGTCCTGTCTCTAGCAACCAAAAGATGAGAAAGCATGAGTTTCCTTATATAAATGAAAATATCAACGAACAAATGTTATTTCTACCTGCAACTGTCTGCTTAGTATTGTTTTCTTTGGCAACTGTAATATAAGTGGTATGAACGCCTCCGTTCTGTACATTACCTTGGAAAAATGAACTCCGTTGCGTCGTCCATTATGTCTAAGGTAATGTACAGAACGGAGGCGTTTTTTTCCTTACTTATGTCGCGTTATCCAGAAGAATCTCTTACAGCTCATTCATCAAGCTTTGAGACAATAACCCCTGCACCGCCTACATAGGCAGCATTGCACAGTATCTCCTTTTGGTCAGTTTGATAATGATTTTATGGTGTCCTCTACACCCAATTTAACACTAAGACACCCGGGTAGAACAGGTTTTTCTAAATGCCATAATCTGGCGTTGCACCATCTCTCAAACTCACTGAAGTGGTTAACAGAAGGACATATCCTGTCATAAACTTTACTACTCAAAGGGATCGTGTGGTACACACATAAAGACACTCACACGCACACACACACTGAGAGGAAAGGTGAGAGGAGGGGTGAGAGGAGGGGTGAGAGGAGGGGTGAGGAAGGGGGAGAGGAAGGGTGAGAGGAGGGGTGAGGAGGGGGGAGAGGAAGGGTGAGAGGAGGGGTGAGGGGAAGGGTGAGGGGACGGGTGAGGGGAAGGGTGAGAGGACGGGTGAGGGGAAGGGTGAGGGGACGGGTGAGGGGAAGGGTGAGAGAACGGGTGAGAGGAGGGGTGGGAGGAGGGGTGAGGAGGGGGGAGGAAGACGGAGGAGGACAGCGCTCTGATCATTAATTCAATGTTAAGTTGCCTGGCATCCCAGTGTGCCTTTTAAAGCATCACACACTTCATTTAACAGTATGTACAGTTGAAGTCGGAAGTTTACATACACTTAGGTTGGAGTCATTAAAACTCGTTTTTTCAACCACTCCACAAATTTCTTGTTAACAAACTATAGTTTTGGCAAGTCGGTTAGGACATCTACTTTGTGCATGGCACAAGTAATTTTTCCAACAATTGTTTACATACAGATTATTTCACTTATAATTCACTGTATCACAATTCCAGTGGGTCAGAAGATGACTGTGCCTTTTAAACAGCTTGGAAAATTCCAGAAAATGATGTCATGGCTTTAGAAGCTTCTGATAGGCTAATTGACATAATTTGAGTCAATTGAAGGTGTACCTGTGGATGTATTTCAAGGCCTACCTTCAAACTCAGTGCCTCTTTGCTTGACATCATGGGAAAATCAAAGGAAATCTGCCAAGACCTCAGAAAAAAAATGGTAGACCTCCACAAGTCTGGTTCATCCTTGGAAGCAATTTCCAAACGCCTGAAGGTACCACGTTCATCTGTACAAACAATAGTAAACTTCCGACTTCAACTGTAGGTACTCTACCGTTCAAAAGTTTGGGGTCACTTTCGAAGGAAAAGCAATTTCTTTGTCCATTAAAATAACTTAAAATTGATCAGAAATACAGTGTAGACATTGTTAATGTGGTAAATGGTTATTGTAGCTGGAAACGGCTGATTTTTAATGGAACATCTACATAGGCATACAGAGGCCCATTATCAGCAACCATCAGTCCTGTGTTCCAATAGCACATTGTGTTTGCTAATCAAAGTTTAAAAGGCTAATTGATCATTAGAAAACCCTTTTGCAATTATGTTAGCACAGTTGAAAACTGTTGTGCTGATTAAAGAAGCAATACAACTGGCCTTCTTGAGACTAGTTGAGTATCTGGAGCATCAGCAATTGTGGGTTCGATTACAGGCTCAAAATGGCCAGAAACAAATAACTTTCTTCTGAAACGTGTCAGTCTATTCTTGTTCTGAGAAATGAAGGCTATTCCATGCGAGAAATTGCCAAGAAACTGAAGCTCTCGTACAACGCTGTGTACTACTCCCTTCACAGAACAGCGCAAACTGTCTCTAACCAGAATAGAAAGAGGAGTGGGAGGCCCCGGTGCACAACTGAGCAAGAGGACAAATACATTAGAGTGTCTAGTTTGAGAAACAGACGCCTCACAGGTCCTCAACTGGCAGCTTCATTAAATAGTACCCGCAAAACACCAGTCTCAACGTCAACAGTGAAGAGGCGACTCCGGGATGCTGACCTTCTAGGCAGAGTTGCAAAGAAAAAGCCATATCTCAGACTGGCCAATAAAAATAAAAGATTAAGATGGGCAAAAGAACACAGACACTGGACAGAGGAAGATTGGAAAAAAGTGTTATGGACAGACGAATCGAAGTTTGAGGTGTTCGGATCACAAAGAGGAACGTTTGTGAGACGCAGACCAAATGAAAAGATGCTGGAGGAGTGCTTGATGCCATCTGTCAAGCATGGTGGTGGCAATGTGATGGTCTGGGGGTGCTTTGGTGGTGGTAAAGTGGGAGATTTGTACAGGGTAAAAGGGATCTTGAAGAAGGAAGGCTATCACTCCATTTTGCAACGTCATGCCATACCCTGTGGACGCCGCTTGATTGGAGCCAATTTCCTCCTACAACAGGACAATGACCCAAAGCACAGCTCCAAACTATGTAATAACTATTTAGGGAAGAAGCAGTCAGCTGGTATTCTGTCGATAATGGAGTGGCCAGCACAGTCACCGGATCTCAACCCTATTGAGCTGTTGTGGGAGCAGCTTGACCGTAAGAAGTGCCCATCAAGCCAATCCAACTTGTGGGAGGTGCTTCAGGAAGCATGGGGTGAAATCTCTTCAGATTACCTCAACAAATTCACAACTAGAATGCCAAAGGTCTGCAAGGCTGTAATTGCTGCAAATGGAGGATTCTTTGACGAAAGCAAAGTTTGAAGGACACAATCATTATTTTTAGCCTCGTCAATGACTACATTTCCTATGCATTTTGCCTTATTTCCTATTCAAACTCATTTCATGTATGTTTTCATGGAAAACAAGGACATTTCTAAGTGACCCCAAACTTTTGAACGTTAGTGTGTGTGTGTGTGTGTGTGTGTGTGTGGTTGTGTGTTTTATTTTATTTTATTTTTATTTCACCTTTATTTAACCAGGTAAGCCAGTTGAGAACAAGTTCTCATTTACAACTGCGACCTGGCCAAGATAAAGCAAAGCAGTGCGATAAAAACAACAACACAGAGTTACATATGGGGTAAACAAAACATAAAGTCAAAAATACAACAGAAAATCTATATACAGTGTGTGCGAATGTAGTAAGTTATGGAGGTAAGGCAATAAATAGGCCATAGTGCAAAATAGTTACAATTTCGTATTAACACTGGAATGATAGATGTGCAAAAGATGATGTGCAAATAGAGATACTGGGGTGCAAATTATCAAAATAAATAACAATATGGGGATGAGGTAGTTGGGTGGGCTAATTACAGAATGGCTGTGTACAGGTGCAGTGATCGGTAAGCTGCTCTGACAACTGACGCTTAAAGTTAGTGAGGGAGGTAAGAGTCTCCAGCTTCAGAGATTTTTGCAGTTCGTTCCAGTCATTGGCAGCAGAGAACTGGAAGGAATGGCGGCCAAAGGAGGTGTTGGCTTTGGGGATGACCAGTGAGATATACCTGCTGGAGCGCATATTACGGGTGGGTGTTGCTATGGTGACCAGTGAGCTAAGATAAGACGGGGATTTGCCTAGCAGTGATTTATAGATGACCTGGAGCCAGTGGGTTTGGTGACGAATATGTAGTGAGGGCCAGCCAACAAGAGCGTACAGGTCACAATGGTGGGTAGTATATGGGGCTTTGGTGACAAAACGGATGGTACTGTGATAGACTACATCCAATTTGCTGAGTAGAGTGTTGGAGGCTATTTTGTAAATGACATCGCCGAAGTCAAGGATCAGTAGGATAGTCAGTTTTACGAGGGCATGTTTGGCAGCATGAGTGAAGGAGGCTTTGTTGCGAAATAGGATCTCCTTTTGATTGGAGATGCTTAATGTGTGTGTGTGTGTGTGTGTGTGTGTGTGTGTGTGTGTGTGTGTGTGTGTGTGTGTGTGTCTTGGTAAACAGTGAGTGATGTGTTTACTCCAAGGGATCTTACGATGCGATGGCAGAGGCCCCTAACTAACTTATTTCTTGCCTGAGCAACAGTTTGGAGGGTCAGAGCATCACAGGTGTACAGAACACAGTGTTGTTTATGTACAGTACACTCTGTGACACAACACTCTGACACCAGGGGAACACAGCAACACCCTGACAACAGGGGAACACAGCAACACTCTGACAACAGGGGAACACAGCAACACTCTGACAACAGGGGAACACAGCAACACCTTGACAACAGGGGAACACAGCAACACTGACAACAGGGGAACACAGCAACACCTTGACAAGAGGGGAACACAGCAACACTGACAACAGGGGAACACAGCAACACCCTGACAACAGGGGAACACAGCAACACTCTGACAACAGGGGAACACAACAACACTCTGACAACAGGGGAACATAACAACACTCTGACAACAGGGGAACACAACAACACCCTGACAACAGGGGAACACAACAACACTCTGACAACAGGGGAACACAGCAACACCTTGACAACAGGGGAACACAGCAACACTCTGACAACAGGGGAACACAACAACACTCTGACAACAGGGGAACGCAACAACACCCTGACAACAGGGGAACACAACAACACTCTGACAACAGGGGAACACAGCAACACCTTGACAACAGGGGAACACTGCAAAACCCTGACAACAGGGGAACACTGCAACACCTTGACAACAGGGGAACACAGCAACACCTTGACAACAGGGGAACACAGCAACACTCTGACAACAGGGGAACACAGCAACACTCTGACAACAGGGGAACGCAGCAACACCTTGACAACAGGGGAACGCAACAACACCTTGACAACAGGGGAACACAGCAACACTCTGACAACAGGGGAACGCAGCAACACCTTGACAACAGGGGAACGCAACCTGTCTGTCATCACACTATTACACCCACTATGCTTTGATCATTTAAACCCCAATCTGATCATCACTTCTGTTATAGGGTTTTATAGTTTCAACCCCAATCTGATCATCACTTCTGTTATAGGGTTTTATAGTTTTAACCCCAATCTGATCATCACTTCTGTTATAGGGTTTTATAGTTTCAACCCTAATCTGATCATCACTTCTGTTTATAGGGTTTTATAGTTTTAACCCCAATCTGATCATCACTTCTGTTATAGGGTTTTATAGTTTCAACCCCAATCTGATCATCACTTCTGTTTATAGGGTTTTATAGTTTTAACCCCAATCTGATCATCACTTCTGTTATAGGGTTTTATAGTTTCAACCCTAATCTGATCATCACTTCTGTTTATAGGGTTTTATAGTTTTAACCCCAATCTGATCATCACTTCTGTTATAGGGTTTTATAGTTTTAACCCCAATCTGATCATCACTTCTGTTTATAGGGTTTTATAGTTTTAACCATAATCCGCAATACAATATTTACCATCATGAATAATAAAGTTTGGGAAATGTTAGTTACAGTGGTAGTATTGTAGGGGAGAAACAGGACAACGTATTATCAAATGTACAGTATTATAAAGTGGTTTTGGGAAATGTTACTCAGAGGTACTATTCCATTCATATAATACCTATAACACAAAGAAAGGAGGAGAAACATGATGGACATTCTGCATTATCAAATAATGTCTGAATACCTTAGTTCGGGAAATGTTTAGTCACACTGGGGGTGGTACAATAGTTGTCTAACGTCTGTCAAAATGTAGTCCTCTAACAAATTTTAAAGGAAATAAAATAGGATAATATTATCAAATGGTGCATGAATATGATAAAAACGGCTATAAACTGAAATGTATATTTGTAACGTTGTTCTACAGGAAGTTGCACTGCACCAGAAACTACATCCACATGAACCTGTTTGTGGCGTTCATACTGAAAGCCATGGCTGTGTTCATCAAAGATGTGGTTTTATACGAGGTCGCGGAATCTGACTGCCAATCTGAAACTGTAAGTCCATGTTGTTTTGTTGTGCCACTGGTTACCATGGAGACCTGGGTCAAATCTGTACAACTCAAATACTTGAAAGTAGTCTACATACACTGAGTGTACAACACATTAAGAACACCGTCCTAATATTGAGTTGCACTCCCCTTTACCCTCAGAACAGCCTCAATTCTTCGGGGCATGGACTCTACAAGGTGTCGAAAGCGTTCCACAGGGATGCTGGCCCCATGTTGACTCCAATGCTTCCCACAGTTGTTTCAGTTGGCTGGATGTCCTTTGGGTGGTGGACCATTCTTGATACACACGGGAAACTGTTGAGCGTGAAAAACCCGGTGCATCTGGCACCTACTACCATACCTCATTCAAAGGCACTTAAATCTTTTGTCCTGCCCATTCACCCTCTTAATGACTCACATACACAATCCATGTCTGTTGTCTCAAGGCTTTAACATCCTTCTTTAACATGTCTCCTCCCCTTCATCTACACTGAAGTGGATTTAACAGGTGACATCAATAAAGGATCATATCTTTCACCTGGATTCACCTGGTCAGTCTATGTCATGGAAAGAGCAGGTGTTCCTAATGTTTTGTACCATCAGTGTATATTTGACCCAGCTCTGTAGTGTTTCATGTATTCTGCACCTTTTGACATTGTCAATAGATGCTGTCTTCACAATGTTGCTGTGCATTTACAAGGGGTTCAACAACACGGTAGCTGCAGAATGCCTCACCTTGATTAGAGGGAGGGGGTATAATGTAAACACTGTATTGTTTGTTGGATACTTTCCTTTATTATTGATTTCCTTCCTCATGCAACAATATGTTAACATGCCTGTCTTAGAGGCCCCAGTCAACTGTCACAACTCTCTCTCTCTCTCTCTCTCTCTCTCTCTCTCTCTCTCTCTCTCTCTCTCTCTCTCTCTCTCTCTCTCTCTCTCTCTCTCTCACTCTCTCACTCCCTCTCTCTCTCTCTCTCTCTCTTCGCTCTCTCTCGCTCTCTCTCGCTCTCTCTCGCTCTCTCTCGCTCTCTCGCTCTCTCTCGCTCTCTCGCTCTCTCTCTCTTTCCCTCTCTCTCTCTATCGCTCATTTGATTCATTACTCAAACAGAGTGCTGTTGCCTTGTGTTCCTTCCTGGGTAAAGTTTTGACCTGAGCGTTGCTTTCCAGGGCTCTTTTATAGCAAACAGGGTGTAACAGTGTTTGTCGACTCATTGGAGAGTTTTCCCTAATGAAGTCATGCAACAGGATGTTAGGGAGAGTTCCTGTTTGCTAAACACTCAGAAGTGACTATTGGTGAGGTGAGCTGCCTGGCTGAGAGACAGAGGAGGGCTGGCGTTTGGCTATGAATCACATTGAAAGTTTTCCAAGTGCAGTCAGTAAACTCTGCAACAGCTGCAAATCCAGAAGAACTAATTAACTCACCGTTAAACCTTAGCCATGCTATTGGTGTCTTATGTTGGATGAAGAGGGACTGGAACCACATACACTACCGTTCAAAAGTTTGGGGTCACTTAGAAATGTTCTTGTTTTTCAAAAGAAAATAGCCCTACTGCCAGTCAAGACCTTGCAGATCTGAGAGGATTGTATAAAGTGGAATCAATAACGTGACATTTACATCCATTCTGAGAGCAAGCCTGTTATTATAAATTCTGCTTATATCCCTCGGAATCCCAGAAGGCCTAGAGTTGCTAGGAAGTAGAGTGTAGGCGGGGCTAGGGGGTCGATTTAGTTCATTCAGAATATACACTACCGTTCAAAGGTTTGGGGTCACTTAGAAATGTCCTTGTTTTCGAAAGAAAAGCAACTTTTTTGTCCATTAAAATAACATCAAATTGATCAGAAATACAGTGTAGAAATTGTTAATGTTGTAAATGGCTTTTGCAGTTGGAAACGACTGATTTTTTATGGAATATCTACATAGGCGTACAGAGGCCCATTATCAGCAACCATCAGTCCTGTGTTCCAATGGCACGTTGTGTTTGCTAATCAAAGTTTATCATTTTAAAAGGGTAATTGATCATTAGAAAACCCTTTTGCAATTATGTTAGCACAGCTGAAAAATAATAATAATAAAAAAATGTTGTGCTGATTAAAGAAGCAATAAAACTGGCCTTCTTGAGACTAGTTGAGTATCTGGAGCATCAGCAATTGTGGGTTCGATTACAGGCTCAAAATGGCCAGAAACAAATAACTTTCTTCTGAAACGCGTCAGTCTATTCTTGTTCTGAGAAATGAAGGCTATTCCATGCGAGAAATTGCCAAGAAACTGAAGATCTCGTACAACGCTGTGTACTACTCCCTTCACAGAACAGCGCAAACTGTCTCTAACCAGAATAGAAAGAGGAGTGGGAGGCCCCGGTGCACAACTGAGCAAGAGGACAAATAAATTAGAGTGTCTAGTTTGAGAAACAGATGCCTCACAGGTCCTCAACTGGCAGCTTCATTAAATAGTACCCGCAAAACACCAGTCTCAACGTCAACAGTGAAGAGGCGACTCCGGGATGCTGACCTTCTAGGCAGAGTTGCAAAGAAAAAGCCATATCTCAGACTGGCCCATAAAAATAAAAGATTAAGATGGCCAGTCTGAGATATGGCTTTTTCTTTGCAACTCTACCTAGAAAAAGCCATATCTCAGACTGGCCAATAAAAATAAAAGATTAAGATGGCCAGTCTGAGATATGGCTTTTTCTTTGCAACTCTGCCTAGAAGGTCAGCATTTTTGAGCCTGTAATCAAACCCACAATTGCTGATGCTCCAGATACTCAACTAGTCTCAAGAAGGCCAGTTTTATTGCTTCTTTAATCAGCACAAAAATGTTCAGCTGTGCTAACATAATTGCAAAAGGGTTTTCTAATGATCAATTAGCCTTTTAAAATGATAAACTTGGATTAGCAAACACAACGTGCCATTGGAACACAGGACTGATGGTTGCTGACAATGGGCCTCTGTGCGCCTATGTAAATATTCCATTAAAAATCAGCCGTTTCCAGCTACAATAGCCATTTACAACATTAACAATTTTCTACACTGTATTTCTGATCAATTTGATGTTATTTTAATGGACAAAAAAGTTGCTTTTCTTTCGAAAAACATGGACATTTCTAAGTGACCCCAAACCTTTGAACGGTAGTGTATATTCTGAATGAACTAAATCGACCCCCTAGCCCCGCCTACACTCTACTTCCTAGCAACTCTAGGCCTTCTGGGATTCCGAGGGATATAAGCAGAATGTATAATAACAGGCTTGCTCTCAGAATGGGTGTAAATGTCACGTTATTGATTTCACTTTATACAATCCTCTCAGATCTGCAAGGTCTCGGCTGGCAGCAGGGCCAGGTTTTGTTACGCAGCAATGGTATACATCTCATACCTACAGTGCCTTCACAAAGTGTTCACACCCCTTGACTTTTTCCCGCATATTGTTGTGTTACAGCTTGAATTTCAAAATTTGATTAAATTAAGATGTTTTGTCACTGGCCTACACACAATACCCCATAATGCCAAAGTGGAATTATGTTTTTAGACATTTTTTTACAGATTAATTCAAAATGAAAAGCTGAAATGTCTTGAGTCAATAAGTGTTCAACGCCTTTGTTATGACAAGCCTAAATAAGTTCAGGAGTAAACATTTGCTTAGTCACATAATAAAGTTGCATGGACTCATTCTGTTGCGCAATAATAGTGTTTAACATGATTTTTGAATGACTAACTCGTCTCTGTACCCCACACATACAATTATATGTAAGGTCCCTCAGTCGAACAGTGAATTTCAAACACAGAGACCAGGGATGTTTTCCAATGCCTCGCAAAGAAGGGCACCTGTTGGTAGATGGGTAAAAAAAACAGACATTGAATATCCCTTTGAGCATGGTAAAGTTATTAATTACACTTTGGATGGTGTATCAATACACCCAGTCACTACAAAGAAACAGGCATCCTTCCTAACTGAGATGCCGGAGAGGAAGGAAACTGCTCAGGGATTTCACCATGAGGCCAATAGTGACTGTTTACAGAGTTTAATGGCTGTGATAGGAGAAAACTGAGGATGGATCAACAACATTGTAGTTACTCCACAATACTAACCTAATTTACAGAGTGAAAAGAAGGAAGCATGTACAGAATCAAAATATTCCACAATATTTTCAGGGTTGTGAATTTTTATGTAAATTAGATATTTATGTATGTCGTTTTCAATACATTTGCAGAAATTTCTAAAAACATGTTTTCGCTTTGTCGTTATGGGATATTGTGTGTAGATGGGTGTGGAAAAAAACACACAATTTAATCCATTTCGAATTCAGGCTTTAATACAACAAAATGTGGAATAAGTCAAGGGGTATGAATACTTTCTGAAGGCACTGTACATACCATGGATCTATGTTTATTAGCTTTAAGTGTGACGGATGGTTTGATGTCCAACGGCTGGCTATGTTTTTAACGACAGTCTGAGCAGAGTTGTCTCCTCCAGTGGAATGCTGCTCCATGATATATACTGTACATTAACAAGGGGGGTAAACACAGCTGGCAACCCTTAGAGCCAGCGGGGACAGGTACCCTCACAGAAGACATGTTTGAAGACAGACCTTTAGGGCGACAGTTGTAGAAGAACCTTACAGGAGAGGAGACGTGTAGTGTTGACGCTATACAAGAATCACATATTTCATAACCACTGTCTAATGCAGTGTTTCTCAATCCTGGTTCCCGGGGACCCAACGAGGTGCACATTTTGTGTTATTGTCCTAGCACTCACACACCTGATTCAAATCAAAGGCTTGACGAGTTGAATCAAGTGTGTGTGAATACAAAAAAACGTGCACCCCTTTGGCTCCTCAGGACCAGGATTGAGAAACACTGATCTAATCTAACATGTAGACAGCACTTAGAAACAGCTTGCCCAGGACTCCCCAGGACCAGGATTGAGAAACACTGATCTAATCTAACATGTAGACAGCACTTAGAAACAGCTTGCCCAGGACTCTTAGGGGATACATTTTATATATAGAGAGGGACCTTCAGGAACAGCTTATAGAGAAGACATGTAAACTCTTTAGAACTTACTCTGGGATAGCTCATAACCACTATCTAATCTAACATTACAGTGGTGGTTTTGTAGAACGACAGTTAGTTTGAGATGTATATTTGTTTGATTACCTAGGGATTGAATGTTTATAAACAGACTGAGAAAATGTGGCGTCATATGTATGGTAAAAAGAGAGTGCTACCAAGGTTTTCTCCTCAATCATCTGACTAACTTGCATGGAGTATCACGTTATTCAGAACCCACGCTGTTCTCGGTGCAGGTCTGCCACTTTTGACTAGATAGGTAGGTTTTGCAGAAGTGACTTTTCGTAGCAGGTTAGGAGAACTTACGCAAGATAATTAGGTTAAGGTTAGAAAAAGGGTTAGCTAAAATCCAAAAAACTATCCCCAACATGACTCAAACCAGGGGAGAGAATGACTGACCCCTCTCAATGAAGCCACGGAAGTTCATGGCCGACCGCGGTACTGCAGGCATTGTTAGCAGAAAACAGGATCCCCCATTATAGTTAATGGAAAAATGGCAATCCTCATGGTACCAATAATTGCTTCTAATTCACCAGATCAATGTTCTGGAACCAATTATTTTAAAATCACACACAGATGAAGTAATAAGGGTAATTTAGTTGCTAATGGCAGCCTGCAGTACCTCGGTCGGCCTTCAACGTGAGTTACTCAGTGAGAGGGGGCAGCACTGAGCTAGCCTGCAACGTCACTTCCTGGAGTAGCTCAAACTGTGCATGTTATGTCTCCATGAGACGCCATCTTTAACCGACTTCATTTGGCTTCAATGTGATATTGAGTCTTCACATAGGAATGAAATGGTGTCACGTAAAAAAAACAAAAAAACAACGTGACCAATGGCTTTTGTCCATTCATAGGCCTGGCCTGAGAACCCCCAACGTTTCCACTAATGCGAGTCTGCCACTTCCATGTTCATACTGTGCTCTCTCTCTCTCTCTCTCTCTCTCTCTCTCTCTCTCTCTCTCTCTCTCTCTCTCTCTCTCTCTCTCTCTCTCTCTCTCTCTCTCTCTCTCTCTCTCTCTCTCTCTCTCTCTCTCTCTCTCTCTCTCTCTCTCTCTCTCTCTCTCTCTCTCTCTCTCTGTGTAGGTGGGATGTAAGGCAGGGGTTGTCTTCTTCCAGTACGGCATCATGACCAGCTACTTCTGGCTACTGGTCGAAGGCCTCTACCTGCACACCATATTGGCTGTCTCCTTCTTCTCCGAGAGGAAGTACTTCTGGTGGTACATTCTGATTGGCTGGGGTAGGTGTCACGGTGACATATCTCCAACTGTGTCTTCAATCCCAATTAGGATTATATGCAATGTGTGGCTGTGAATTTTGATTTGATTTTTGATTATTATATTCAGGCGTTTTTTTTTTAAGGAGACGCCATATGTCAATGATTTTGCTTCTACTTGCATAAGCCTAGCGCGATTTTGATACGCTGATTATACGTTAGATTAACATTACTTCTAGAGTAACTACCACTTCCAGACGCTTGTGTTGTTGTATACCTAAGACATCCAGTCCTACTCGTCCAAACCTGATCACTGATAGCCAAATGGCAGTGTGACCATGTATTTACAGAATTTCAAGAAGATTTTAAGTAAAGGCCATTTCTGGATAAAAACACTCCAGAGATGATCAACTGGAGATCCTTGTTTTTAAGTATTTACTTACAGAGCAGTAATCTGAAAAGTAAAAGTAGAATGTAATGCTGGTTGTTGTTCTTTTTTCTACTAGACTGATTGAAATGCCATGTGCTTGTGTTAGAATATCATTTTTAACATTGTGTTTGAAAAGTGATGAATTGAATTGATAGCATTGTGTTTGAACATTGTGTTGGTCTAGACTGGACCAAACGAATGAATATTTAAATCAAATCAAAGTTTGTATTTCTACTAGCTCCATCAGTGCAGTAATAATAATAATAATAATAATAATAATAATAATAATAATAAACTATATACACAATCCAAAAAAAGTAAGTATCAGAACAAGCAATGTCAGAGACCAGGATATATAAATAGAGATACACTGAGTTGACAAAACATTAGGAACACCTGCTCTTTCCATGACATAGACTGACCAGGTGAATCCAGGTGAAAGATATGGTCCCTTATTGATGTCACTTGTTAAATCCACTTAAATCGGTGTAGATAAAGGGGAGGAGACAGGTTAAAGAAGGATTTTTAAGCCTTGAGACAATTGAGACATGGATTGTGTATGTGTGCCATTCAGAGGGTGAATGGGCAAGACAAAAGTTTGAAGTGCTTTTGAACGGGGTATGGTAGTAGGTGCCAGGTGCATCGGTTTGAGTGTGTCAAGAACTGCAACACTGCTGGATTTTTCACGCTCAAAGTGGGTAAAACAGCATGGAAACATTATTAAAGTGACCAGTGTTCAATGACTAGAATACAGTATATACATTGGGGGAAAAAAGTATTTAGTCAGCCACCAATTGTGCAAGTTCTCCCACTTAAAAAGATGAGAGAGGCCTGTAATTTTCATCATAGGTACACGTCAACTATGACAGACAAAATGAGATTTTTGTTCTCCAGAAAATCACATTGTAGGATTTTTTATGAATTTATTTGCAAATTATGGTGGAAAATAAGTATTTGGTCAATAACAAAAGTTTCTCAATACTTTGTTATATACCCTTTGTTGGCAATGACACAGGTCAAACGTTTTCTGTAAGTCTTCACAAGGTTTTCACACACTGTTGCTGGTATTTTGGCCCATTCCTCCATGCAGATCTCCTCTAGAGCAGTGATGTTTTGGGGCTGTCGCTGGGCAACACGGACTTTCAACTCCCTCCAAAGATTTTCTATGGGGTTGAGATCTGGAGACTGGCTAGGCCACTCCAGGACCTTGAAATGCTTCTTACGAAGCCACTCCTTCGTTGCCCGGGCGGTGTGTTTGGGATCATTGTCATGCTGAAAGACCCAGCCACGTTTCATCTTCAATGCCCTTGCTGATGGAAGGAGGTTTTCACTCAAAATCTCACGGTACATGGCCCCATTCATTCTTTCCTTTACACGGATCAGTCGTCCTGGTCCCTTTGCAGAAAAACAGCCCCAAAGCATGATGTTTCCACCCCCATGCTTCACAGTAGGTATGGTGTTCTTTGGATGCAACTCAGCATTCTTTGTCCTCCAAACACGACGAGTTGAGTTTTTACCAAAAAGTTATATTTTGGTTTCATCTGACCATATGACATTCTCCCAATCCTCTTCTGGATCATCCAAATGCACTCTAGCAAACTTCAGATGGGCCTGGACATGTACTGGCTTAAGCAGGGGGACACGTCTCGCACTGCAGAATTTGAGTCCCTGGCGGCATAGTGTGTTACTGATGGTAGGCTTTGTTACTTTGGTCCCAGCTCTCTGCAGGTCATTCACTAGGTCCCCCCGTGTGGTTCTGGGATTTTTGCTCACCGTTCTTGTGATCATTTTGACCCCACGGGGTGAGATCTTGCGTGGAGCCCCAGATCGAGGGAGATTATCAGTGGTCTTGTATGTCTTCCATTTCCTAATAATTGCTCCCACAGTTGATTTCTTCAAACCAAGCTGCTTACCTATTGCAGATTCAGTCTTCCCAGCCTGGTGCAGGTCTACAATTTTGTTGCTGGTGTCCTTTGACAGCTCTTTGGTCTTGGCCATAGTGGAGTTTGGAGTGTGACTGTTTGAGGTTGTGGACAGGTGTCTTTTATACTGATAACAAGTTCAAACAGGTGCCATTAATACAGGTAACGAGTGGAGTACAGAGGAGCCTCTTAAAGAAGAAGTTACAGGTCTGTAAGAGCCAGAAATCTAGCTTGTTTGTAGGTGACCAAATACTTATTTTCCACCATAATTTGCTAATAAATTCATTAAAAATCCTACAATGTGATTTTCTGGAATTTTTTTTCTCAATTTGTCTGTCATAGTTGACGTGTACCTATGATGAAAATTACAGGCCTCGCTCATCTTTTTAAGTGGGAGAACTTGCACAATTGGTGGCTGACTAAATACTTTTTCCCCCCCCACTTTACATATGAAGTGGGTAAAACAGTATGTAAACATTATTAAAGTGACCAGTGTTCAACGACTATGTTCATAGGGCAGTAGTCTCTAAGATGCAGGGTGGAGTACCAGGTGGTAGCCAGCTAGTAGCAGTGACTAAGGCCTATATGCCTATACGGTGTTATTTGCATGCCCCATGACACAGATACCTGTATCGTAATCTCTTGGCAATAACTTTTTTTTTTATGAACTCACACAGTTTGTTGACTATTTTTTGTTATTTTTTTGTTCTCTGATATTCACAGGGGCCCCAACCGTTTTTATCACTGCTTGGGTAGTTACAAAGGCCTATTTAAAACACGCTGGGTAAGTTCACTGTTATTTTGTTTTATTTGTTTGTTTTGTTGTTTGTTCATCTAGAAGTCTAGTCGTTTTTCTGTGATGCCGTGTTCCACATTGCAATTGAAAATGTATCTCAGCAGGCGATGGATGTATGCTAGAAACGAAACGCTCACAGAAAATGCCATCAATGTACTATAATAAAATATGAACCATGGCAAACATTCTACTACACTTTCTCGTACACTCTCCGAAAAGGGGTACAGACGCTTGTCACTGCAGTCTTTTGTACCTTTAGTTATAGATACATAATTGTACCCTTGCAGTTCGTACCTTAAAAGAGCCAATAGTGTACTTTAGGGCAGGGTTTCCCAAACTCGGTCCTGGGGCGCCCCCTGGGTGCATGTTTTGGTTTTGTCCCTAGCACTATACAGCTGATTCAAATAACCAAGTCATCATCAAGCTTGGGCAGGACCAAGTTTGGGAAACGTAGGGGACAAAGATAGTACCTTTCTTACATATACAGTGCCTTCAGAAAGTTTTCACACCCTTTGACTTTTTCCACATTTTGTTGTGTTATAGCCTGAATTTAAAATTGATTAAATATAGATTTTTTTTGTCACTGGCCTACACACAATACCCCATAATGTCAAAGTGGAATCATGTTCTTAGGAACTTTTAACAAATTCATAAAAAATTTGAAATGTCTTGAGTCAATAAGTATTCAACCCCTTTGTTATGGCAAGCCTAAATAAGTTCAGGAGTAAAAATGTGCTTAACAAGTCACATAATATGTTGCAATAACAGTGTTTAACATGATTTTTTTATCTCTGTACCCCACACATACAATTATCTGTAAGGTCCCTCAGTCGAAAAAAAAAAAAATGTGGCAAAGAAATTCTGTTTTTGTGCTGAATACAAAGTGTCATTTTTGGGGCAAATCCAATACAACACATTACTGAGTACCACTCTCCATATTTCCAAGCATAGTGATGGCTGCATCATGTTTTGGGTATGCTTGTAATCGTTAAGGACTGGGGATAAAAAAGAAATGGAATGGAGCTAAGCACAGGCAAAATGTGTAGAATTGCACGAAATAAACTCAAAAACTCAAAAAAATGTATCTGTGTGTTTTTGCATGCATATATTCTATATTGAAACAAACTATTCTATATTTTTTCTATATTAAAACAAACTATTCTAAAACATCTACCTGCAATACAGCATGCTGGGAAATATGATATGATGGTTGTTGTTTTTGATGTGTGATGATTGTACCTTTTATATTCAGAATACTGGGTACAAAAATGTACCACTATACTAGATTATCCGCACATGTACCCTAAAAGGTACCAAACAGTACCATTATACTAGACCCTAAAAGGTACCAAACAGTACCATTATACTAGACCCTAAAAGGTACCAAACAGTACCATTATACTAGACCCTAAAAGGTACCAAACAGTACCATTATACTAGACCCTAAAAGGTACCAAACAGTACCATTATACTAGACCCTAAAAGGTACCAAACAGTACCATTATACTAGACCCTAAAAGGTACCAAACAGTACCACTATACTAGACCCTAAAAGGTACCAAACAGTACCATTATACTAGACCCTAAAAGGTACCAAACAGTACCATTATACTAGACCCTAAAAGGTACCAAACAGTACCATTATACTAGACCCTAAAAGGTACCAAACAGTACCATTATACTAGACCCTAAAAGGTACCAAACAGTACCATTATACTACACCCTAAAAGGTACCAAACAGTACCATTATACTAGACCCTAAAAGGTACCAAACAGTACCATTATACTAGACCCTAAAAGGTACCAAACAGTACCATTATACTAGACCCTAAAAGGTACCAAACAGTACCATTATACTAGACCCTAAAAGGTACCAAACAGTGCCATTATACTAGACCCTAAAAGGTACCAAACAGTACCACTATACTAGACCCTAAAAGGTACCAAACAGTACCACTATACTAGACCCTAAAAGGTACCAAACAGTACCATTATACTAGACCCTAAAAGGTACCAAACAGTACCATTATACTAGACCCTAAAAGGTACCAAACAGTACCATTATACTAGACCCTAAAAGGTACCAAACAGTACCATTATACTAGACCCTAAAAGGTACCAAACAGTACCATTATACTAGACCCTAAAAGGTACCAAACAGTACCATTATACTAGACCCTAAAAGGTACCAAACAGTACCATTATACTAGACCCTAAAAGGTACCAAACAGTACCATTATACTAGACCCTAAAAGGTACCAAACAGTACCATTATACTAGACCCTACTACCATGTGAAATGATTTGTAATAATAACAATAAGAAGGAGACCAAGAAGGAAGGGAGGAGGAGGAGGAGGGGAGGAGGAGGAGGAGGGGAGGAGGAGGGGAGAAGGAGGGGAGGAGGAGAAGGAGGAGGAGGAGGAGGAGGGTAGAAGGAGGGGAGAAGGAGGGGAGGAGGAGAAGGAGGGGAGGAGGAGGAGGAGGGGGGAGGAGGGGGGAGGAGGAGGAGGAGGAGGAGGAGGGTAGA
Source organism: Coregonus lavaretus (assembly GCF_964263955.1). Lineage (NCBI taxonomy): Eukaryota > Metazoa > Chordata > Actinopteri > Salmoniformes > Salmonidae > Coregonus > Coregonus lavaretus. The sequence goes on along the minus strand of NC_140010.1, from coordinate 3,064,205 downwards.
AGGAGAAGAGGAGGAGGGGAGAAGGAGGAGGAGGGGAGGAGGAGGAGGGGAGGAGGAGGGTAGAAGGAGGGGAGGAGGAGGAGGAGGAGGAGGGTAGAAGGAGGGGAGAAGGAGGGGAGGAGGAGAAGGAGGGGAGGAGGAGGAGGATGAGGGGGAGGAGGAGGAGGAGGAGGGTAGAAGGAGGGGAGGAGGAGGGGAGGAGGAGAAGGAGGGGAGGAGGAGGGGGGAGGAGGGGGGAGGAGGGGGGAGGAGGAGGAGGAGGAGGAGGGTAGAAGGAGAAGAGGAGGAGGGGAGAAGGAGGAGAGGAGGAGGGTAGAAGGAGGAGGGGAGGAGAAGGAGGAGGGTAGAAGGAGGAGAGGAGGAGGAGGGGAGGAGGAGAAGGAGGGGAGGAGGAGGAGGAGGAGGAGGAGGAGGGGGGAGGGAGGAGGAGGGGAGGAGGAGGAGAGGAGGAGGAGGGGAGGAGGAGGGGAGGAGGAGGGTAGAAGGAGGAGAGGAGGAGGGGAGGAGGAGAAGGAGGGGAGGGGAGGAGGAGGAGGAGGAGGGGGGAGGAGGGTAGAAGGAGGAGAGGAGGAGGGGAGGAGGATGGTAGAAGGAGGGGAGGAGGATGGTAGGAGGAGGAGGGGAGGAGGGGAGGAGGGGAGGAGGAGCGAGCGCTGCCTGCTTATTACAGCGTGTGTCAAACAGATACTGTTAGATTACAATATTTTTTCTGACTATTTGGAACATTGTAAACAAAACAAATACAATAATAATTGACAAACAAATTACAATCAATCCCAGAGAGTCTGTTTTAAAGTATTTAGTACAGCAGAGATTGGGGGCTCTTCTGTTGAAGAGCATTAGATTCAAACTTTGAAGACCAAAAACGAGTCATTGAAGGCAGAGCAGCAGAGAGAGAAACATTCTCTGAGGGCAGAGATACGGGCAACAGCTGATGCATTGATCCGGAGCCAGGCCGCAATGATGGAGTGCCGCAGTGGCAGAGAGTCAGGCGGAGAATAACGGGTAGAAGAGGGTGAGGGACGAGACGATGGAGTCACAATCCATGCCAGGCACACCTGTGAGCTCTGGAACTCCACCTCTGACAGGCAGAGGCAACAACCATGGCAGAACTTGACGAACTGCTCACCAAGCACAGCGAGGGCTGTCCGGACCGTTCTGCTGTTCTGCGAAGAATTCATAACCAAAGAGAGACACGAGTGGGCAATAGCCAGCCGAAACGCTCATAATAGCTAATTGGTGATTAAAACTAATTTGAATGTAAGGAGAGGGTAGTGTTACCCCCCTAGAGTCGATGTGCGCGGCCCCGCAGAAAAATAATTTGCATAATAAAAAGGTCCCCATCAAAATCTGTACATTTAAGCTGTTTTTTTGCAAAGACTGTGTCTCAATCCACCGCATCCGCCAGTGTCGCACTTCCGCATCTGTGGTGAAAGGTGGCAGAGCTAGAGCGGTGTTTGTCAGACCATGAGACATCCCCGAAAATCGGTCTTCTGACAAGAACGTCTGTAGAGTCCGAGCAGTTTGGCTACAAACTATGGTGTGCTCCGTTTTGCTCTACGACCCCCCACAAGCGTCTTGGGACTCATCTGAAAGTCGGTACATCCGATCTGCCAATTTCTGTCTGTAGCATCTGAACAGTTTGGGCTACACACTAATATGACCCCTCTATGGAAAGGTGAGTCTCTCAGGAACAGGTATGTGTCGGTTGTTTTGCTGTAGGTCGCCCACAAGACTAGTCTGAAGGTAGCCGGATACCAGTAAAAAAAAAAAATGGAAGTATATAAGGAGATAGTTTAGTGTCTAAACTAAGGGGTAAAATACATCTAAAAAAAATTGTTTCCTGATCTTTCATTTTTAATATATACAGTACCAGTCAAAAGTTTGGACACACCTACTCATTCCAGGGGTTTTCTTTATTTTTTTTACTATTTTCTACATTGTAGAATAATAGTGAAGACATCACAACTATAAAATAACACATATGGAATCATGTAGTAACCATTTTTCCTATTTTGTTGCTTTACAACCTGGAATTAAAATGGATTTTTTGGGGGGTTTGTATCATTTGATTTGCACAACATGCCTACCACTTTGAAGATGCAAAATATTTTTTCTTGTGAAACAAACAAGAAATAAGTCAAAAAACAGAAAATGTTTGCGTGCATAACTATTCACCCCCCCCCAAAGTCAATACTTTGTAGAGACACCTTTTGCAGCAATTACAGCTGCAAGTCTCTTGGGGTATGTCTCTATAAGCTTGGCACATCTAGCCACTGGGATTTTTGCCCATTCTTCAAGGCAAAACTGCTCCAGCTCCTTCAAGTTGGATGGGTTCCGCTGGTGTAAAGCAATCTTTAAGTCATGCCACAGATTCTCAATTGGATTGAGATCTGGGCTTTGACTAGGCCATCCAAGACATGTAAATGTTTCCCCTTAAACCACTCAAGTGTTGCTTTAGCTGTATGCTTAGCGTCATTGTCCTGCTGGAAGGTGAACCTCCGTCTCAGTCTTAAATCTCTGGAAGACTGAAACAGGTTTCCCTCAAGAATTTCCCTGTATTTAGCGGCATCCATCATTCCTTCAATTCTGACCAGTTTCCCAGTCCCTGCCGATGAAAAACATGATGTTCTCGGGGTGATGAGAGGTGTTGGGTTTGCGCCAGACATAGCGTTTTCCTTGATGACCAAAAAGCTAAATTTTAGTCTCATCTGACCAGAGTACCTTTTTCCATATGTTTGGGGAGTCTCCCACATGCCTTTTGGCGAACACCAAACGTGTTTGCTTATTTTTTTCTTTAAGCAATGGCTTTTTTCTGGCCACTCTTCCGTAAAGCCCAGCTCTGTGGCGTGTACGGCTTAAAGTGGTCCTATGGACAGATACTCCAATATCCGCTGTGGAGCTTTGCAGCTCCTTCAGGGTTATCTTTGGTCTCTTTGTTGCCTCTCTGATTAATGCCCTCCTTGCCTGGTCCGTGAGTTTTGGTGGGCGGCCCACTCTTGGCAGGTTTGTTGTGGTGCCATATTCTTTCAATTTTTTTATAATGGATTTAATGGTGCTCCGTGGGATGTTCAAAGTTTCCGATATTTTTTTATAACCCACCCCTGATCTGTACTTCTCCACGACTTTGTCCCTGACCTGTTTGGAGAGCTCCTTGGTCTTCATGGTGCCGCTTGCTTGGTGGTGCCCCTTGCTTAGTGGTGTTGCAGACTCTGGGGCCTTTCAGAACAGGTGTATATATACTGAGATCATGTGACACTTAGGTTGCACACAGGTGGACTTTTTAAAACTAATTATGTGACTTCTGAAGGTAATTGGTTGCACCAGATCTTATTTAGGGGCTTCATAGCAAAGGGGGTGAATACATATGTACGCACCGTTTACATTTTACATTTAAGTCATTTATCCAGAGCGACTTACAAATTGGTGCATTCAACTTAGGATAGCCAGTGGGACAACCACCACTGGGGGAGGGGGGGTGTAGAAGGATTACTGTTAGACTATTCCAGGTATTCCTTAAAGAGGTAGCGTTTCAAGTGTCTCCGGAAGGTGGTCAGTGACTCCGCTGTCGTGGGGGAGCTTGTTCCACCATTGGGGTGCCAGAGCAGCGAATAGCTTTGACTGGGCTGAGCGGGAACTGTGCTTCCGTAGAGTTAGGGGGGCTAGCAGGCCAGATGTGGATGAACATAGTGCCCTCGTTTGGGTGTAGGGTCTGATCAGAGCCTGAAGGTAAGGAGGTGCCGTTCCCCTCACAGCTCCATAAGCAAGCACCATGGTTTTGTAGTAGATGCGAGTTTCAACTGGAAGCCAGTGGAGTGTGCGGAGGAGCGGGGTGACATGAGAGAACTTGGGAAGGTTGAACACCAGACGGGCTGCAGCGTTCTGGATAAGCTGTAGGGGTTTAATGGCACACACAGGCAGGGAGCCCAGCCAACAAAGAGTTGCAGTAATCCAGACGGGGGATGACAAGTGCCTGGATTAGGACCTGTGCCACTTTTCCGTTATTAATTTTTTAGAATTTTTGAAACAAGTTATTTTTTTGGACTATTTTGTGTATGTCCATTCCATGAAATCCAAATAAAAATCCATTTAAATTACAGGTTGTAATGCAACAAAATAGGAAAAACGCCAAGGGGGATGAATACTTTTGCAAGGCACTGTACAGTCGGCTATAGCCCTACAATTAAATATTATAAAATTTTAATCATGAAGTGTATTCACAATTGCATGGCATTGATCTCTGCTCGGCTTCAAATGCCCTGATTTAATAAATGGAGTAGATGTGCTCAAAGATGCCATCTGGTGGTTCGAACAAGCATCATCGGCAAGCACTGTAAATGCAACGTACAACTTTTTGATTGAGGTGAAATTGTACAACCACTTTGGAGACTGGAAGGGCAAAGGGGCACGTGCTATGTAGAGCCTTATCTTATGGTACAGCGCTTTCAGAAAGTATTCATACCCCCTTGACTTAGTCCACATTTTTTGTTGCGTTACAGCCTGAATTCAAAATTGAATAAATATTGAAAACTTGAAATTTGTTTCTTTTTAACCATTTTCATATAGACTTGATTTGTGTGTTTTGGATCATTGTCTTGCTGCATGACCCAGCTGCGCTTCAGCTCACAGACGGATGGCCTGACATTCTCCTGTACAATTATCTGATACGGAATTCATGGCTCCTTCTATTAAGGCAAGTCGTCCAGGTCCTGAGGCAACAAAGCATCTCCCCAAACCATCACACCACCACCACCACGCTTGACCGTTGGCATGAGGTTCTTACTGTGGAATGCAGTGTTTGGTTTTCAACCAGGCATTAATGGGGGAACCATGTCGTCCAAAATGTTGACTCAAGTTTGCCAAAAAGCAACTGGAAGAACCTGGATGATCATCAAGACTCTTGGAAGAATGTTCTATGGACAGATGAGTCAACAGTATAACTTTTTGGATGACATGGGTCATATGAGTTACAGCAGTTCTGTTTAGCACATTTTTACTCCTGAACTTATTTAGACTTGCCATAACAAAGACATTTCAGCTTTACATTGTTGTATACATTTAAAACAAATTCTATAAACAAAATTCCACTGTGTTTATTATGGGGTATTGTGTGTAGATCAGTGACACTAAATCTCAATTTTATCAATTTTAAATTCAGGCTGTAAGATGACCAAAATGTGGAAATAAAGGGGTGGGAATACTTTCTGAAGGCATGTGTATTTTGATATTTTTGTACCCCAACACTGTACCCTAACCATACTCTTTTTTTCCCGAGGGTTTACTGCAGTGCCAAATTATTCAATACAAAGAACCAAGGTCTGAATTTGTTAGACAAATTAAAATGATTATTATAAACTGCGAATGCCACATTTCACATCACATGGCCACCGTAGGATTGTAGCAATGTTACCCGAACCTGCCAAGGATTCCCTGTGGTGATGAATGGTTGGTCTCTATGGAGGCCGTTAGAAGGACTTTATCCTGTAGTGTACTGTACAATAGGCAAGGATAACCTTGAGAAAAATCCATGTACAATTTCATATTTTATTGAATGATTCTGTTTTTTTTTTACAATGATACACATTCTGTTCATTTTGAATTATAAAATGGTAGAGAGAGTTTGACTTGGGCTTTAACCTTGTGTATGTATCCATTAGTATCTAGATAAGATGATTTGAACATACGTGTGTGTGTGTGTGTGTGTGTGTGTGTATGTGTGTGTGTGTGTGTGTGTGTAACGGCTTTATCTTCCGCTACTCCCCCTGTCCTCTCTAGGTGCTGGGACATTATTAACGACCATCCCTGGTGGATCATCAAAACGCCAATATTAGTGACCATACTGGTGAGTGTCACACACACACACACACACACACACACACACACACTGGCCTAGCCGATGATTTACATTTTATATACAACTCTGCATTACGTTAATTAAATGTTAACTCCCTTTTATACCCTCCCCAGGTGAACTTCATCCTGTTCATCTGTATAATCCGGATCCTGCGTCAGAAAATGAATTGCAGAGACATAGGAAGGAAGGAATCTCATCAATACTCGTGGGTTTTGTTGTTATTCAACTGTCAGTTTCTGTTCATGGGACCATTTTAATTAACTATTATGTGTTCATATCAGGTCGTCAATATTGTGTAGCTGGTCTGCACTCAAAAACAAGACATTCAAGGTTTCTGTTTTAGTATTTTTTTCATTCAGGAGTGCTTAGCCTAAACCCCGTTTACACCTGGCTCTAACATGCGTCCCTTCGTCCTGATCTTGTCCACATTCTGATTGTGCCCGATTAAAAGATGTATTGTGATCTGACTGTTATCAGATCTTTGTGTAAGTGTAAACAGACAAGATAAGCACGAGATAAGTACATGCCACCAGGGGTCTTTTCACAGTCCCCAAATCCAGAATAAATTCAAGAAAGCGTACAGTATTATATAGAGCCATTATTGCATGGAACTCCATTCCATCTCATATTGCTCAAATAAACAGCCAACCTGGTTTCAGAAAACGGATAAAGCAACACCTCACGGCACAACACCTCTCCCCTATTTGACCTAGATAGTTTGTGTGTATGTATTGATATGTAGGCTACGTGTGCCTTTTTACAAAATATGTATGTAGTTCTGTCCTTGAGCTGTTCTTGTCTATTAATGTTCTGTGTGGACCCCAGGAAGAGTAGCTGCTGCTTTTGCAACAGCTAATGGGGATCCTAATAAAATAGCAAAATACCAAAACCAAGAGCAGGACAATATCAGGACGAAGGACGCATGTTAGCGACAGGTATAAAGGAGGCTAGTGTCTAAAGGTGCTTCATTGTGATCTTGTTAAAGGTAACGAGCGACAGGTGCGCTCCTGCAATAGGTAATCACAGAAAGCGCACCATATCAAACTCCTTGTTAAGTCCACCTGGGTATAGCGTGCGTAATGTTTAAAAATCTAAAAGGACTCTCTACATGAGAGTTCTTCCAATATTGCCACCTCCTCCGTTTAGCCCAAACCTTTTCTATACCAATACATTGTAAGTCGTCAGTTCTATGGCCCACTTCCGTAAAATGTCTGGCAACAGGAGAGTCGAATCACAGCCCTTGGTGTTGCTGCGTCGTTCATTAAAGACGGGTTGTCAGTCTCCGTGTTGTCTGACCAACGTAAAACGTTAACCAACTACATGTTGCAGGTTATAAAGGAGTTAATATTATATTTATGGTTGGTGATGGGACACATAAAATAATCTGCTTTACCACCATATGTTTACAGAAAGTACAACTTCAACACGCAAAGTTACCTTTTATGAATGTCAGCTAACTATAGTTTCTATCGTAGGTATCTTAACCGTTTGTTCGAAAATAGAGGGGGGGGGGGGGGGGTGTTGGAATGCACCATTTAAAGATTTGTCTGACGAGATAACATGCCAGTGCTTATTCACTGTAGATTTGATGAAGTTTGTCATGGGATTAAACCTCATTGCACAATTCACTGAGGAAGGTTTTGTTGTTCTAACGCGTTTTGCGAAGAGGTGATTTCTTTTAACATCCATCTTTTCATCGACACTTTGCAGCAAATAATTTAAGTAATTTCTTTGACGGAAACGTTTAAACATACTTTCTGTTTGTTTTGAATATTCTTAATCAGTACTACAGGTTCGGCGTAAACAAACTATTTTTTAGCTTTCTCGGATGGTAACTATTTGCAAGCAATACAATGTTTTGATCCTTTGGCTTCCTGTTAACACTTTGGAGCTATATAGTTTCTCAGATGATTTATACACTAGTACATCAAGAAAATAAATTGTTTCTGTACTCTTGTCCATTGAGATGGAGATGGATTGGATTCTAGAGTTTAGATTAAGTAACAAACTAGTTTAATTTGCTTTCAGTATCATCCCATATTAGGAATATGTCATCTATTAAATTAGAATAATTTTTTGAATGAAATTCTCTTCAAATTTCAGCTACACAATTTTGGAATTCTATTAGATTTTGGTCGACGCCCCTGTTCTGAGGGCAGTGGTCACAACTTTCATATCAGGACAGATCCATTTTTTTTTTTTACAATTCTACCATGTAATTGGTCAGTGTTTTCGTGATTTGCACCTGGTGATAATACGATAGTGCCTCGAAGCCAGCTTGATTCGGTATATTAGTATAAAGTGCAGCAACATTAAATGTAACAAGCCGTTCTCCTTCATCAATGAGTGGATTTTCAACAAGAAATCTGTAGTATCTGTAATGTAGGAAAGAAGTTGGGTCACTAAAGGTTGAATATGGTAGACCACAAATGTCGATACATTTTCACTTAAACAACCAAGACCAGAAACAATGGGTCTCATAGGATTGTCTGTAAGAGACGTATAGACCGTCTGAATACTTTATATAACGGGAGTTACAGGGAAATCAATAATAAGGAATTTGAATTATTTTTCCTCTGTAGACCAAGTTGTAATAAGGAATCTAATTCTGTTTTGTGATTAGCTGTGGGGTTAAGCAGAAGGCGTTTATAGTACTTCTGGTCGGCAAGCATTTCTTTCATTTTCTCAACAAACTTGCATGTATCCTGTACGACAGTACCTTCCCCTAATCAGAGTTTTTTTTGTAAGGCTGTTCATCAACTGCTATAATGCTAATCTCTCTGAGGAGGAAAGCTTGTTAATTCTATATCTCCTATGATTGTTCTGTTTTAAAGCTTGATCAATTTCGCTTTCTACAAGTGTACAATAAGTAATGATAGATGGATTAGAAGTGGGGGGAATAAACTTGCTCTTTGGTTTAAAGACAGGAGGTATTTTTTTAGTACGGACCAGCTACACAATTTTGGAATTCTATTACATTTTGGTCGACGCCCCTGTTCTGTGGGCAGTGGTCACAACTTTCATATCAGGTTGTATAACACATTTTACCCTACCGTTGTAATGTTGTTCTTCAGGAAAGACATCCTGCAAAGACACCCAGCTCTGAGATATTGCTATAAAATACCCTCCACCTACAGACGATGGTTAGCTTCACCTCTGTCCTGATTCTTGGTAGATATTGGAAGTATGAAGAGTCTGAAATGTTCTCTACCCAGATCCACAATCAATGTGATTAGGAATGGTCAAGGGGGGGTTCCCCCTCTATCTCACCAGTTAGCATGCAACATTCCAAACAGATGATCACACAAAATAAATAATTATTGAAAGATATACTGTCCAAAATCAACCCACATTCTGCCTGTTGTTCTGATCCACAGGAGGTTGGCTAAATCCACGCTACTGTTGATCCCTCTGTTTGGAATCAACTACATCATCTTTGCTTTCATCCCTGAAGACATCAACACTCGAATCAGGATGGTCTTTGACCTGATTCTAGGATCCTTCCAGGTAGGATGGTCTTTGACCTGATTCTAGGATCCTTCCAGGTAGGATGGTCTTTGACCTGATTCTAGGATCCTTCCAGGCAGTAAGGAACTAAGGCCTCCATGCTATAATATTGCATGTAGGCCTTAGTTTATGGTGACTTACTGTATGCAGTGAGGGAAAAAAGTATTTGATCCCCTGCTGATTGTGTACGTTTGCCCACTGACAAAGAAATTATCAGTCTATAATTTTAATGGTAGGTTTATTTGAACAGTGAGAGACAGAATAACAACAAAATAATCCAGAAAAACACATGTAAAAAATGTTATGAATTGATTTGCATTTTAATGAGGGAAATAAGTATTTGACCCCCTCTCAATCAGAAAGATTTCTGGCTACCAGGTATCTTTTATACAGGTAACGAGCTGAGATTAGGAGCACACTCTTAAAGGGAGTGCTCCTAATCTCAGCTTGTTACCTGTATAAAAGACACCTGTCCACAGAAGCAATCAATCAATCCGATTCCAAACTCTCCACCATGGCCAAGACCAAAGAGCTCTCCAAGGATGTCAGGAACAAGATTGTAGACCTACACAAGGCTGGAATGGGCTACAAGACCATCGCCAAGCAGCTTGGTGAGAAGGTGACAACAGTTGGTGCGATTATTCGCAAATGGAAGAAACACAAAAGAACTGTCAATCTCCCTCGGCCTGGGGCTCCATGCAAGATCTCACCTCGTGGAGTTGCAATGATCATGAAAACAGTGAGGAATCAGCCCAGAACTACACGGGAGGATCTTGTCAATGATCTCAAGGCAGCTGAGACCATAGTCACCAAGAAAACAATTGGTAACACACTATGCCGTGAAGGACTGAAATCCTGCAGCGCCCGCAAGGTCCCCCTGCTCAAGAAAGCACATATACAGACCCGTCTGAAGTTTGCCAATGAACATCTGAATGATTCAGAGGAGAACTGGGTGAAAGTGTTGTGGTCAGATGAGACCAAAATCGAGCTCTTTGGCATCAACTCAACTCGGCGTGTTTGGAGGAGGAGGAATGCTGCCTATGACCCCAAGAACACCATCCCCACCGTCAAACATGGAGGTGGAAACAATATGCTTTTGGGGTGTTTTTCAGCTAAGGGGACAGGACAACTTCACCGCATCAAAGGGACGATGGAGGGGGCCATGTACCGTCAAATCTTGGGTGAGAACCTCCTTCCCTCAGCCAGGGCATTTAAAATGGGTCGTGGATGGGTATTCCAGCATAACAATGACCCAAAACACACGGCCAAGGCAACAAAGGAGTGGCTCAAGAAGAAGCAAATTAAGGTCCTGGAGTGGCCTAGCCAGTCTCCAGACCTTAATCCCATAGAAAATCTGTGGAGGGAGCTGAAGGTTCGAGTTGCCAAATGTCAGCCTCGAAACCTTAATGACTTGGAGAAGATCTGCAAAGAGGAGTGGAACAAAATCCCTCCTGAGATGTATGCAATCCTGGTGGCCAACTACAAGAAACATCTGACCTCTGTGATTGCCAACAAGGGTTTTGCCAACAAGTAAAAGTCATGTTTTGCAGAGGGGTCAAATACTTATTTCCCTAATTAAAATGCAAATCAATTTATAACATTTTTTACATGCGTTTTTCTGGATTTTTTTGTTGTTATTCTGTATCTCACTGTTCAAATAAACCTACCATTGAAATTATAGACTGATCATGTCTTTGTCAGTGGGCAAATGTACAAAGTCAGCAGGGGATCAAATACTTTTTCCCCTCACTGTAACTATGTTGTATTGAATTACGGAACACATACATACCACTTGAAGTACACTACCCGTATCACTTAAATAGTCTCCCTGCTATGTACAGTGGGGAAAATAAGTATTTAGTCAGCCACCAATTGTGCAAGTTCCCCCACTTAAAAAGATGAGAGAGGCCTGTAATTTTCATCATAGGTACACGTCAACTATGACAGACAAAATGAGAAAAAATTATTCAGAAAATCACATTGTAGGATTTTTTATGAATTTATTTGCAAATTATAGTGGAAAATAAGTATTTGGTCAATAACAAAAGTTTCTCAATACTACTTGTTATATACCCTTTGTTGGCAATGACACAGGTCAAACGTTTTCTGTAAGTCTTCACAAGGTTTTCACACACTGTTGCTGGTATTTTGGCCCATTCCTCCATGCAGATCTCCTCTAGAGCAGTGATGTTTTGGGGCTGTCGCTGGGCAACACGGACTTTCAACTCCCTCCAAAGATTTTCTATGGGGTTGAGATCTGGAGACTGGCTAGGCCACTCCAGGACCTTGAAATGCTTCTTACGAAGCCACTCCTTCGTTGCCCGGGCGGTGTGTTTGGGATCATTGTCATGCTGAAAGACCCAGCCACGTTTCATCTTCAATGCCCTTGCTGATGGAAGGAGGTTTTCACTCAAAATCTCACGATACATGGTCCCATTCATTCTTTCCTTTACACGGATCAGTCGTCCTGGTCCATTTGCAGAAAAACAGCCCCAAAGCATGATGTTTCCACCCCAATGCTTCACAGTAGGTATGGTGTTCTTTGGATGCAACTCAGCATTCTTTGTCCTCCAAACACGACGAGTTGAGTTTTTACCAAAAAGTTCTATTTTGGTTTCATATGACATTCTCCCAATCCTCTTCTGGATCATCCAAATGCACTCTAGCAAACTTCAGACGGGCCTGGACATGTACTGGCTTAAGCAGGGGGACACGTCTGGCACTGCAGGATTTTAGTCCCTGGCGGCGTAGTGTGTTACTAATGGTAGGCTTTGTTACTTTGGTCCCAGCTCTCTGCAGGTCATTCACTAGGTCCCCCTGTGTGGTTCGGGATTTTTGCTCACCGTTCTTGTGATCATTTTGACCCCACGGGGTGAGATCTTGCGTGGAGCCCCAGATCGAGGGAGATTATCAGTGGTCTTGTATGTCTTCCATTTCCTAATAATTGCTCCCACAGTTGATTTCTTCAAACCAAGCTGCTTACCTATTGCAGATTCAGTCTTCCCAGCCTGGTGCAGGTCTACAATTTTGTTTCTGGTGTCCTTTGACAGCTCTTTGGTCTTGGCCATAGTGGAGTTTGGAGTGTGACTGTTTGAGGTTGTGGACAGGTGTCTTTTATACTGATAACAAGTTCAAACAGGTGCCATTAATACAGGTAATGAGTGGAGGACAGAGGAGCCTCTTAAAGAAGAAGTTACAGGTCTGTGAGAGCCAGAAATCTTGCTTGTTTGTAGGTGACCAAATACTTATTTTCCACCATAATTTGCAAATAAATTCATAAAAAATCCTACAATGTGATTTTCTGGATTTTTTCATCTCAATTTGTCTGTCATAGTTGACGTGTACCTATGATGAAAATTACAGGCCTCTCTCATCTTTTTAAGTGGGAGAACTTGCACAATTGGTGGCTGACTAAATACTTTTTTTCCCCACTGTACAGTGCCTTCAGAAAGTATTCACTTTTTCCACATTTTGTTGTGTTACAACCTGAATTTAAAATAGATTAAATTTAGATTTTTTTGTCACTGACCTACACACAGTACCCCAGAATGTACATTTGTCCAATATATTAAAAATGAAAAGCTGAAATGTCTTGAGTCAATAAGTATTCAACCCCTTTTATTATGGCAAGCCTAAATAAATATACTTAACAAGTCACATAATAAGTTGCATGGACTCACTCTGTGTGCAAAAATAGTGTTTAACATGATTTTTGAATGACTACCTCATCTCTGTACCTCACACATACAATTATCTGTAAGGTCCCTCAGTCGAGCAGTGAATTTCAAACACAGATTCAACCACAAAGACCAGGGAGGTTTTACCCATCTATTGGTAGATGGGTAAAAAATAAAAAATAAAGACATTGACTATCCCTTTGAGCATGGTGAAGTTATTAATTACACTTTGGATGATGTATCAATACACCCAGTCACTACAAAGATACAGGCATCCTTCCTAACTCAGTTGCCAGAGAGGAAGGAAACCGCTCAGGGATTTCACCATGAGGCCAATGGTGACTTTAAAACAGTTACAGAGTTGAATGGCTGTGATGGGAGAAAACTGAGGATGGATCAACAACATTGTAGTTACTCCACAATACTAACCTAATTGACAGAGTGAAAAGGAAGCCTGTACAGAATACAAATATTCAAAAACATGCATCATGTTTGCAACGAGGCACTAAAGTAATGCTGCAACAAATATGGCAAAGCAATTAACTTATTTTCCTGAATACAAAGTGTTATCTTTGGGGCAAATCAAATACAACATGTTACTGACTGAGTGCCACTCTCCATATTTTCAAGGACAGTGAACATTTTGAAAAGAATAATGGGCAAATGTTGCATAATTCAGGTGTGGAAAGCTTTTAGAAACGTATCCAGAATGACTCGCAGCTGTAGTCACTGCCGAAGGTGCTTCTACAAAGCATTGACTCAGGGGAGTGAATACTTATGTAAATGAGATATTTCTGTATTTCATTTTCAATACATTTGCAAAAAATTCTAAAAACATGTTTTATGTTTGTTACTGTAGGTTATTGTGCGTAGATGAGTGAGATGTTTTATTTATTTAATCCATTTTGAATTCAGGCTGTAGAAAAAAACAAAGTGGAATAAGTCAAGGGGTATGAATACTTTCTGAAGGCACTGTAAAAGGATATTAAAAAATATGATATAATTAGTCGCAGTCAGTCTGGTATGTTAACAGTTCAGGATTTAAAGAATGTAATACGTCTGGGTTTCTGCATTCTCAAAGTGTGTGAAAAAAACAAAAACAACGTGATACAGTCATAGGATGTGTAATAATGAGATTTGATATCCTCCCTGTCCCTATCTGATTCCCATGAGATTTACACTCTGTGTTATGAGTTGAGGTTGAGCCAAACGGCCCATTTTGAGGTGAAGAGAAAGAGATGCAGAACACCACAGGAAAACGTCGGCGGTAGCATTTCCTGGCTATTGGGGAATACGAAGTAAACACACTAATCATCTGGCACAGGAAGATACATTTTCAACCATCTAACCATTTAGATATGTGAACTAAATAGTAGTGAATATAGCATACTGTACAACTCAAGTATGTAAACCCTCGGCCCTCAAACTCTCGAAAGGAGCTCTCTCACAAGTCATCCTGACCTTTATATTTTCTTTACAAATACCCAGGTCATTTATGAGAGCAATGATCTAGTTATTATGATAGCAGTCTTCACTTATATCTGTTTTAAACTCGTATTTTCCCATGAAAAACTTCTCATGTCCTCTCAGCACAAAATTCCATCAGGCCCAGAATTAATGACCCTACCTCGTGCTGAATTTGCCCATGATCTTTGGGATCATTTTTCAGTCTTCCACAACTGCTCTGGCTGAGTCGCTCTGGGGCATTCTATGAAACACAACACCATTCATCAGGAATCCTAATGATCGATTGTTGTCTCCTTCTCTCTCTCTTCTCTCTCTCTCTCTCTCTCTCTCTCTCTCTCTCTCTCTCTCTCTCTCTCTCTCTCTCTCTCTCTCTCTATCTCTCTCTCTCTGTGTCTCTCTCTCTCTCTCTGTGTCTCTCTCTCTCTCTCTCTCTCTCTCTCTGTCTCTCTCTCTCTCACTCTCTCTCTCTCTTTCTCTCTCTCCCTCTCTCTGTGTCTCTCTCTCTCTCTCTCCCTCTCTCTGTGTGTCTCTCTTCTCTCTCTCTCTCTCTCTCTGTCTCTGCCTCTGTCTCTGTCTCTGTCTCTCTCTCTCTCTCTCTCTGTCTCTCTCTCTCTCTCCCTCTCTCTCTCTGTCTCTCTCTCTCTCTCTCGCCCTCTCTCTCTCTCTCTCTGTCTCTCTCTCTCTCTCTCTCTCTCTCTCTGTCTCTCTCTCTCTCTGTCTCTCTCTTCTCTCTCTCTCTCTCTCTCTCTCTCTCTGTGTCTCTCTCTCTCTCTCTGTGTCTCTCTCTCTCTCTCTCTCTCTGTCTCTCTCTCTCTCTCTCTCTCTCTCTCTCTCTCTCTCTCTCTCTCTCTCTCTCTCTCTCTCTCTCTCTCTCTCTGTCTCTGTCTCTCTCTCTGTCTCTCTCTCAGGGGTTTGGGGTTGCAGTCCTGTATTGTTTCCTAAATGGAGAGGTAATAACATACGCACTCCACAGACACAAAACAGTTCTTAAGATGAGCTGACAATGACAATGCCATTTTTCTCACTGTCTGTTAGTCTTCATCTATCTCATTCTGTGTCCATATCTTTTCTGACTTATCCCTTTTGCTGTGTCCATATCTTTTCTGACTTATCCCTCGTTCTGTGTCCATATCTTTTCTGACGTATCCCTCTTTCTGTGTTCATATCTTTTCTGACTTATCCCTCTTTCTGTGTCCATATCTTTTCTGACGTATCCCTCTTTCTGTGTTCATATCTTTTCTGACTTATCCCTCTTTCTGTGTCCATATCTTTTCTGACGTATCCCTCTTTCTGTGTTCATATCTTTTCTGACTTATCCCTTTTGCTGTGTCCTATCCTCTCAATCTCTCCCCTTCTGTTTATGTTCCCCTCTCCCTCCTCATCTCCCTCTATCCCCACCAGGTGCAGGGGGAGGTGAAGCGGAAGTGGCGGCGGTGGAACATGCAAAGGTTTCTGGGCAAAGGAGACACCAAGTACCAGCAGCCCCAGTATCTGGGTAGCAACGGTAACAACTTCAGCACCCAGATCACCATGCAGACCAAGTGTAGCCCCATCACACGCCGAGCCTCCGACTGCCAGGAACACTCCTCTGCTATCTGAGCCCAGCTCTGGGTGTAAACGGAGGGCAGAGAAGAGAGGCTAACAGAGACGAGCTGCACTGAAGCGCTGTTTAGTATTCAGTCAGCACAGCAGAGACCACCAGCCGACCACACACAACAACAGCAATGATAGGCTTAAATCAGTTCCCAAGGATTCCCACAAATAAAAAAAAAAGAGATATGATCGTGTCTCAATGTAATCAAGGTATGAAATTATTGTTATTATCAAATAGAATCTCTTTTTGGGCTTAGTTGTGGTTGCAGTGTACACATTATTATATGGGGCAGCAGGTAGCCAAGCGGTTAGAGAGAAGCGAGCCAGCAACTGGAGGGTTGCCAGTTCGAATCCCGGGTCCGACGGGAAAAATCTGGCGAGAAGTGAGCTGGCAACCGGAGGGTTGCTGGTATCAAATCCTAGATGCCATTGCCTGTCATTGTACCCTTGAGCAAGGCACTTAACCCCCCACAACAACAGCTCCCCAGGCGCTCAGTGTGGCAGCCCCCACACCTCCAAAACCTGTATGTATCTGTATGTATGTATGTGTGTCTTTCGGAGTGGTTGGTTTAAAAGCTGAAGTCAAATTTTGGTTGGACCTTGTGTGCAATTGACCAATAAAGTGATATTAATCTTCATAATTATGTTCCGGCCCGCCGACAATCCGCTCGGACAAAAATCATCCCGCGGCTAAATCTAGTTGCCTACCCCTGACCTACACTATCTGTGTTAAGTCAAAAACATTCCAGGTCAAATCACCAATGGATATATCTGTGTGTGTATTGAGTGTTGTGTCTGTCTGTGTGGCAGGGTTGGGTGTCAATTCCATTTAAATTCCAGTCAATTCAGAAAGTAAACCAAATTCCAATTCCAAATTTTCATCTTTGAAAAGCATTGAAGAGAATTGGAATTTCAGTGTACTTCCTGAATTATAAATGGAATTGACCCCAACTCTGCTGTGTGGCTTGAGATAATACTGCTTCATAACTTTAGATTGGTCTCATAAGCTAGCTACAGAATCCTGATCCCAGATCTGAACCATGTGTGCTTTAGCCAACTCCTTTGTCATAAATGTTTGACATGACAATAAACAAACATGACAGAGAATCACAAACAGAAGAGCAACAGGCTAGGAGCTAGGACTAGGTAACAGGATAGGAGCTAGGATTAGGTAACAGGCTGGGTAACAGGCTAGGAGCTAGGTAACAGGCTAGGAGCTAGGTAACAAGCTAGGAACTAGGTAACAGGCTATGAGCTAGGACTAGGTAACAGGCTAGGAGCTAGGTAACAGGCTGGGAGCTAGGACTAGGTAACAGGCTAGGAGCTAGGTAACAGGCTAGGGGCTAGGACTAGGTAACAGGTTAGGAGCTAGGATTAGGTAACGAGCTAGGAGCTAGGACTAGGTAACAGGCTAGGAGCTAGGTAACATGTAGGAGCTAGGTAACAGGCTAGGAGCTAGATAACAGGCTATGAGCTAGGACTAGGTAACAGGCTAGGAGCTAGGACTAGGTAACAGGTTAGGAGATAAGATTAGGTAACAAGCTAGGAGCTAGGACTAGGTAACAGGCTAGGAGCTAGGACTAGGTAACAGGTTAGGAGATAAGATTAGGTAACAAGCTAGGAGCTAGGACTAGGTAACATGCTGGGAGCTAGGTAGCAGGCTAGGAGCTAGGACTAGGTAACAATCTAGGAGCTAGGACTATGTAACAGGTTAAGAGCTAGGTAACAGGCTAGGAGCTAGGACTAGGTAACAGGCTAGGAGCTAGGACTAGGTAACAGGTTAAGAGCTAGGTAACAGGCTAGGAGCTAGGACTAGGTAACAGGCTAGGAGCTAGGTAACAGGCTAGGAGTTAGGACTAGGTATAAGGCTATGAGCTAGGTAACAGGCTAGGAGATAGGTAACAGGCTAGGAGCTAGGTAACAGGCTAGGAGTTAGGTAACAAGCTAGGACTTGGTAACAGGCTAGGAACTAGGACTAGGTAACAGGCTAGGGGCTAGGTTACAGGCTATGAGCTAGGACTAGGTAACAGGCTAGGAGCTAGGACTAGGTAACAGGCTAGGAGCTAAGACTAGGCAACATGTAGGAGCTATGTAACAGGCTAGGAGCTAGGTAACAGGCAAGGAGCTAGGACTAGGTAACAGGCAAGGAGCTAGGACTAGGTAACAGGCAAAGAGCTAGGACTTGGTGACAGGCTAGGAGCTAGGATGAGGTAACAGGTAACAGGCTAGGAGCTAGGTAACAGGCTAGGACGTGGTAACAGGCTAGGAGCTAGGTAACAGGCTAGGAGATAGGACTAGCTAACAGGCTAGGATCTAGGACTAGGTAACAGGCTAGCAGCTAGGATGAGGTAACAGGTAACAGGCTAGGAGCTAGGTAACAGGCTAGGACGTGGTAACAGGCTAGGAGCTAGGTAACAGGCTAGGAGATAGGACTAGCTAACAGGCTAGGATCTAGGACTAGGTAACAGGCTAGCAGCTAGGATGAGGTAACAGGTAACAGGCTAGGACGTGGTAACAGGCTAGGAGCTAGGTAACAGGCTAGGAGATAGGACTAGGTAACAGGCTAGGAGCTAGGACTAGGTAACAGGCTAGGAGCTAGGTTACAGGCTATGAGCTAGGACTAGGTAACAGGCTAGGAGCTAAGACTAGGTAACAGGCTATGAGCTAGGACTAGGTAACAGGCTAGGAGCTAGGACTAGGGAACAGGCTAGGAGCTAGGACTAGGTAACAGGCTAGCAGCTAGGATGAGGTAACAGGTAACAGTCTAGGAGCTAGGTAACAGGCTAGGACTTGGTAACAGGCTAGGAGCTAGGTAACAGGCTAGGAGATAGGACTAGGTAACAGGCTAGGAGCTAGGACTAGGTAACAGGCTAGGAGCTAGGTATAAGGCTATGAGCTAGGACTAGGTAACAGGCTAGGAGCTAAGACTAGGTAACAGGCTATGAGCTAGGACTAGGTAACAGGCTAGGAGCTAGGACTAGGGAACAGGCTAGGAGCTAGGACTAGGGAACAGGCTAGGAGCTAAGACTAGGTAACAGGCTATGAGCTAGGACTAGGTAACAGGCTAGGAGCTAGGACTAGGGAACAGGCTAGGAGCTAAGACTAGGTATAAGGCTATGAGCTAGGACTAGGTAACAGGCTAGGAGCTAAGACTAGGTAACAGGCTATGAGCTAGGACTAGGTAACAGGCTAGGAGCTAGGACTAGGGAACAGGCTAGGAGCTAGGACTAGGGAACAGGCTAGGAGCTAAGACTAGGTATAAGGCTATGAGCTAGGACTAGGTAACAGGCTAGGAGCTAAGACTAGGTAACAGGCTATGAGCTAGGACTAGGTAACAGGCTAGGAGCTAGGACTAGGGAACAGGCTAGGAGCTAGGACTAGGGAACAGGCTAGGAGCTAGGACTAGGTAACAGGCTAGGAGCTAGGACTAGGTAACAGGCTAGCAGCTAGGATGAGGTAACAGGCTAGGATACAGGAGACGGTGTGTGAGAAAGGCAAAGCATTCTAAACTGGAAATGTTACTTTTAGGTGAAAATGTATTTGAAACTCAATCCACAGAAGTTCAGATCCAGATACAGTATATTAATCTTTTAACCAACCATAGAGCAACATATATTTTAGAGGTCAACATTTAGAGGTCAACATTCCAGTTAAGGCCTTTTAATTGAAGCACAACAGGGAGTTAAACTTAATATTATTCTAGAATGGCCTACTCCTTGAAGTTTGAAGTTGTGTCAAAAAGAATACTTGGGATATTGTTTTTCACAGAAAAGTTTTACAAAAAATAGCAGGAGAGCGTCTTTAAGCTTTTTAAACTGCTACCAGACTGATTGGCTGGCTGGGCTGGCCAGTTCACGTTACTCAACCTTAGAGTTACACATTGTCCACGTGGCAGCATCTATGTTGGAAGGATCTCAGAGTGAAATGTTATCCACGTGGTATAGTCTATATTGGAAACATCTGGTCTGGTCCCTTATCTACAGTCAGGGGGAAAAGTATTTGATCCCCTGCTGATTTTGTACGTTTGCCCACTGACAAAGACATGATCAGTCTATAATTTTAATGGTAGGTTTATTTGAACAGTGAGAGACAGAATAACAACAAAAAAATCCAGAAAAACGCATGTCAAAAATGTTATGAATTGATTTGCATTTTAATGAGGGAAATAAGTATTTGACCCCTCTTCAAAACATGACTTAGTACTTGGTGGCAAAACCCTTGTTGGCAATCACAGAGGTCAGACGTTTCTTGTAGTTGGCCACCAGGTTTGCACACATCTCAGGAGGGATTTTGTCCCACTCCTCTTTGCAGATCTTCTCCAAGTCATTAAGGTTTCGAGGCTGACGTTTGGCAACTCGAACCTTCAGCTCCCTCCACAGATGTTCTATGGGACTAAGGTCTGGAGACTGGCTAGGCCACTCCAGGACCTTAATGTGCTTCTTCTTGAGCCACTCCTTTTTTAATAAAATAAATACATAAAAAATCACCTTTATTTAACCAGGTAAGCCAGTTGAGAACAAGTTCTCATTTACAACTGCGACCTGGCCAAGATAAAGCAAAGCAGAGCGATAAAAACAACAACACAGAGTTACATATGGGGTAAAAAAAACATAAAGTCAAAAAATACAACAGAAAATATATATACAGTGTGTGCAAATGTAGCAAGTTATGGAGGTAAGGCAATAAATAGGCCATAGTGCAAAATAATTACAATTAGTATTAACACTGGAATGCTAGATGTGCAAGAGATTATGTGCAAATAGAGATACTGGGGTGCAAAAGAGCAAAATAAATAACAATATAGGGATGAGGTAGTTGGGTGGGCTAATTTCAGATGGGCTGTGTACAGGTGCAGTGATCGGTAAGGTGCTCTGACAACTGATGCTTAAAGTTAGTGAGGGAGATAAGAGTCTCCAGCTTCAGAGATTTTTGCAATTAGTTCCAGTCATTGGCAGCAGAGAACTGGAAGGAATGGCGGCCAAAGGAGGTGTTGGCTTTGGGGATGACCAGTGAGATATACCTGCTGGAGCGCAGACTACGGGTGGGTGCTGCTATGGTGATCAATGAGCTAATATAAGGCAGGGATTTGCCTAGCAGTGATTTATAGATGGCCTGGAGCCAGTGGGTTTGACGACAAACATGTAGTGAGGACCAGCCAACAAGAGCGTACAGGTCACAGTGGTGGGTAGTGTATGGGGCTTTGGAGACAAAACGGATGGCACTGTGATAGACTACATCCAATTTGCTGAGTAGAGTGTTGGAGGCTATTTTGTAAATGACATCGCGGAAGTCAAGGATCGGTAGGATAGTCAGTTTTACGAGGGCATGTTTGGCAGCATGAGTGAAGGAGGCTTTGTTGCGAAATAGGAAGCCAATTCTAGATTTAACTTGGGATTGGAGATTCTTAATGTGAGTCTGGAAGGAGAGTTTACAGTCTAACCAGACACCTAGGTATTTGTAGTTGTCCACATACTCTAGGTCAGACCCATCGAGAGTAGTGATTCTAGTCGGGTGGGCGGGTGCCAGCAGCGTTCGATTGAAGAGCATGCATTTAGTTTGACTAGTGTTTAAGAGCAGTTGGTGGCTACTGAAGGAGTGTTGTATGGCATTGAAGCTCGTTTGGAGGTTTGTTAACACAGTGTCCAATGAAGGGCCAGATGTATACAAAATGGTGTCGTCTGCGTAGAGGTGGATCTGAGAGTCACCAGCAGCAAGAGCGACATCATTGATATACACGGAGAAAAGAGTCGGCCCAAGAATTGAACCCTGTGGCACCCCCATAGAGACTGCCATAGGTCCAGACAACAGGCCCTCCGATTTGACACATTGAACTCTATCTGAGAAGTAGTTGGTGAACCAGGCGAGGCAGTCATTTGAGAAACCAAGGCTATTTAGTCTGCCAATAAGAATGCGGTGGTTGACAGAGTCGAAAGCCTTGGCCAGGTCAATGAAGACGGCTGCACAGTACTGTCTATTATCGATCGCGGTTATAATATCGTTTAGGACCTTGAGCGTGGCTGAAGTGCACCCATGACCAGCTCGGAAACCGGATTGCACAGCGGAGAAGGTACGGTGGGATTCGAAATGGTCGGTGATCTGTTTGTTAACTTGGCTTTCAAATACTTTTGAAAGCCAGGGCAGGATGGATATAGGTCTGTAACAGTTTGGATCTAGAGTGTCACCCCCTTTGAAGAGGGGGATGACCGCGGCAGCTTTCCAATCTCTGGAGATCTCAGACGTTACGAAAGAGAGGTTGAACAGGCTAGTAATAGGGGTTGCGACAATTTCGGCGGCTAGTTTTAGAAAGAAAGGGTCCAGATTGTCTAGCCCAGCTGATTTGTGGGGTCCAGATTTTGCAGCTCTTTCAGAACATCAGCTGTCTGAATTTGTGTGAAGGAGAAGCGGGTGTGGGGGCATGGGCAAGTTGCAGCGGAGGGTGCAGATTTGGTGGCCGGGGTGGTGGTAGCCAGGTGGAAAGCATGGCCAGCCGTAGCAAAATGCTTGTTGAAATTCTCGATTATTGTAGATTTATCGGTGGTGATAGTGTTTCCTAGCCTCAGTGCAGTGGGCAGCTGGGAGGAAGTGCTCCTTTAGCCTTTGCTTTCCAGACTGCTTGTGTATATTGGTTCCTAACTTCCCTGAAAGGTTGCATATCGCAGGGGCTATTTGATGCTAATGCAGTACGCCACAGGATGTTTTTGTGCTGGTCAAGGGCAGTCAAGTCTGAGGAGAACCAGGGGCTATATCTGTTCTTATTTCACTTTGTTGCCTTGGCCGTGTGTTTTGGGTCATTGTCATGCTGGAATACCCATCCACGACCCATTTTCAATGCCCTGGCTGAGGGAAGGAGGTTCTCACCCAAGATTTGACGGTACATGGCCCCGTCCATCGTCCCTTTGATGCGGTGAAGTTGTCCTGTCCCCTTAGCAGAAAAAAAACCCCAAAGCATAATGTTTCCACCTCCATGTTTGACGGTGGGGATGATGTTCTTGGGGTCATAGGCAGCATTCCTCCTCCTCCAAACACGGCGAGTTGAGTTGATGCCAAAGAGCTCGATTTTGGTCTCATCTGACCACAACACTTTCACCCAGTTCTCCTCTGAATCATTCAGATGTTCATTGGCAAACTTCAAACGGGCCTGTTTATGTGCTTTCTTGAGCAGGGGGACCTTGTGGGCACTGCATAATTTCAGTCCTTCACGGCGTAGTGTGTTACCAATTGTTTTCTTGGTGACTATGTCCCAGCTGCCTTGAGATCATTGACAAGATCCTCCCGTGTAGTTCTGGGCTGATTCCTCACCGTTCTCATGATCATTGCAACTCCACGAGGTGAGATCTTGCATGGAACCCCAGGCCGAGGGAGATTGACAGTTATTTTGTGTTACTTCCATTTGCGAATAATCGCACCAACTGTTGTCACCTTCTCACTAAGCTGCTTGGCGATGGTCTTGTAGCCCATTCCAGCCTTGTGTAGGTCTACAATCCTGTCCCTGACATCCTTGGAGAGCTCTTTGGTCTTGGCCATGGTGAAGAGTTTGGAATCTGATTGATTGATTGCTTCTGTGGACAGGTGTCTTTTATACAGGTAACAAGCTGAGATTTAAGAGTGTGCTCCTAATCTCAGCTTGTTACCTGTATAAAAGACACCTTGGAGCCAGAAATCTTTCTGATTGAGAGGGGGTCAAATACTTATTTCCCTCATTAAAATGCAAATCAATTTATAAAAATGTTTTGTTGTTATTCTGTCTCTCACTGTTCAAATAAACCTACCATTAAAATTATAGACTGATCATTTCTTTGTCAGTGGGCAAACGTACAAAATCAGCAGGGGAGGAAATACTTTTTTCCCTCATTGTATCTAGTATCTAGCTGTCCATTATCAACCAGATGTTTAGTCATTGATGAAGACAGTTTTATGCGCCAGAATATGTTGGGTTTAAATATAGCTGGATAATATTCCAAGAAAAAAAAGCTTAGTTTTCATCGAATTTATGCGCAGGATTGAAGCGCAGATGTTTTCATTGTAAGGCAGAGTCTCTTAGTGCATAGTTTGGTGTCATAAGTCTTACTCTTACATTCCCCTCAATAGTATTAGAGTTTCAGTACAGACGCACCTGTATGTGTTTTTTGTTCAAAACATAAACTTATCCACTGAAGATCTTTAGTTAGAAGACAAGGCGGTTACCCATGGCACTTAGCCATATGGTGAAGTAAAATGTTAATGGGGGGCGTAAAATGTTTAAAGTTGCCCCCCCCCCCCTAGCTTGTTGCCGCCTCTACGAGGTAAGAGATCGGATTTCAATGGTACCGAATTGTTTCCCACTAGGTTTCTAAAACCTTTTCAGAAATCTGAGTGCTGTTTACCTTGTTGTATTTCATTGTACATGTGAATACGTGAACGTACCTCATACAGTTGTTCTAGTTATGGTGAAGCTAAGGAATGAAGTACAGTTTTATCATTGTTTTTTTATTGTGGTTATTTACAGTTCTCAGGTGTTGACTGGATTTCAATGCATATAATGTATTATGTAATTATTTTTAAGTTAGTATTTGTGTTATGTGTCCAGTTGTATTATTTTAAACACACTTTATTGATATTCTCAGTCATTTGATAGAATATCTACAAGAATAACAATATTTGACATTCTATGTAATACTTTGGGACATTCCTATTGTTTTGTAAATATTGTGCAATTCTGTATTTGGATTCAGTTGAAAGGATGCTCTAGTAAAGACAGAAGCAATGAAAACCTTTTGTGTTTATTCTGTTGGAAACATCTAAACTCAGCAAAAAAATAAACATCCTCTCACTGTCAACTGCGTTTATTTTCAGCAAACTTAACGTGTAAATATTTGTATGAACATAACAAGATTCAACAACTGAGACATAAACAGAACAAGTTCCACAGACATGTGACTAACATAAATTGATGAATGTGTCCCTGAATAAAGGGGGGGGTCAAAATCAAAAGTAACAGTCAGTATCTGGTGTGGCCACCAGCTGCATTAAGTACTGCAGTGCATCTCCTCCTCATGGACTGCACCAGATTTGCCTGTTCTTGCTGTGAGATGTTACCCCACTCTTCCACCAAGGCACCTGCAAGTTCCCGGACATTTCTGGGGGGGAATGGCCCTAGCCCCACCCTCCGATCCAACAGGTCCCAGACGTGCTCAATGGGATTGAGATCCGTGTTCTTTGCTGGCCATGGCATAACACTGACATTCCTGTCTTGCAGGAAATCACGCACAGAACGAGCAATATGGCTGGTGGCATTGTCATGCTGGAGGGTCGTGTCAGGATGAGCTTGCAGGAAGGGTACCACATGAGGGAGGAGGATGTCTTCCCTGTAACGCACAGCGTTGAGATTGCCTGCAATGACAACAAGCTCAGTCCGATGATGCTGTGACCCACCGCCCCAGACCATGACGGACCCTCCACCTCCAAATCGATCACGCTCCAGAGTACAGGCCTCGGTGTAACGCTCATTCCTTCGTTGATAAACGCGAATCCAACCATCACCCCTGGTGAGACAAAACCGCGACTCGTCAGTGAAGAGCACTTTTTGCCAGTCCTGTCTGATCCAGCGACGGTGGGTTTGTGCCCATAGGCGACGTTGTTGCCGGTGATGTCTGGTGAGGACCTGCCTTACAACAGGCCTACAAGCCCTCAGTCCAGCCTCTCTCAGCCTATTGCGGACAGTGAGCACTGATGGAGGGATTGTGCGTTCCTGGTGTAACTCGGGCAGTTGTTGTTGCCATCCTGTACCTGTCCCGCAGCTGTGATGTTCGGATGTATCGATCCTGTGCAGGTGTTGTTAGACGTGGTCTGCCACTGCGAGGACGATCAGCTGTCCGTCATGTCTCCCTGTAGCGCTGTCTTAGGCGTCTCACAGTACAGACATTGCAATTTATTGCCCTGGCCACATCTGCAGTCCTCATGCCTCCTTGCAGCAAGCCTAAGGCACGTTCACACAGATGAGCAGATGACCCTGGGCATCTTTCTTTTGGTGTTTTTCAGAGTCAGTAGAAAGGCCTCTTTAGTGTCCTAAGTTTTCATAACTGTGACCTTAATTGCCTACCGTCTGTAAGCTGTTAGTGTCTTAACGACCGTTCCACAGGTGCATGTTCATTAATTGTTTATGGTTAATTGAACAAGCATGGGAAACAGTATTTAAACCCTTTACAGTGAAGATCTGTGAAGTTATTTGGATTTTAAAGAATAGTCTTTGAAAGACAGGCTCCTGAAAAAGGGACATTTCTTTTTTTGCTGAGTTTATGTTCTCTAGTCCTCGCATTTACAACCAGGGAACATGAAATAAAATGTTGATAACAAATAGATTACTTATCTAAATATATAAATTATGTTTGTGATAAACATAGTGGCTCCCCAACCTGTGCCTGGAGACCTACTGTAGTCCATAGTATTTACATGTACTTTCTACACTAGTGTACATTTGAACTGTCAGGGCTGAATAAAGTTAACCTGGTTATTAACCTGTTATTACTGAACAAAACACGGTAACTTTCTAAAACAATAGAGCATGGATTTAGTGTGGTTTCCAGGCAGGAAGAAAATACTACTCACACTTTATTCAGAAAGATGAAGGTACAGAATCGTCTAGAATGTAATTGTATGCTGTAGCGTTAAGATTTCCCTTCACTGGAACTAAGGGGCCTAGCCCAAACCATGAAAAACAGCCCCAGACCATTATTCCTCCTCCACCAAACTTTACAGTTGGCACTATGCATTGGGGCAGGCGTCCGTCAGATGGTGAAGAGTGATTCATCACTCCAGAGAATGCGTTTCCACTGCTCCAGAGTCCAATGGCAGCAAGCTTTATACAACTCCAGCCGACGCTTGGCATTGCGCATGGTGATCTTAGGCTTGTATACGGCTGCTCGGCCATGGAAACACCATTTCCTGAAGCTCCCGTTGCTTCCAGAGACAGTTTGGAACTCGATAGTGAGTGTTGCAACCGAGGACAGACTATTTTTACGCGCTACGCGCTTCAGCACTCGGTGGTCCCGTTCTGTGAGCTTGTGTGGCCTACCACTTTGCGGCTGAGCCGTTGTTGCTCCTAGACATTTCCACTTCACAATAACATAACTTACAGTTGACCGGGGCAGCTTTAGCAGGGCAGAAATTTGACGAACTGACTTGTTGGAAAGGTGGCATCCTACGACAGTGCCACGCTGAAAGTCACTGAGCTCTTCAGTATGGCTATTCTACTGCCAATGTTTGTCTTTGGAGATTGCGTGGCTGTGAGCTCGATTTTATACACCTGTCAGCAACGGGTGTGGCTGAAATTGCATAATCCACTATTTTGAAGGGGTTTCCTCATACTTTTGTGTATATAGTGTATAGCCTGTACCGTTCCATTTCCCCCACTGGCCGGTATAGGCCCATGATTTACAGTACCTTCATCTTCTTCTCACTGGTGTCAATGGTCAGTGGTCCTCTGTAGCTCAGCTGGTAGAGCACGGCGCTTGTAATGCCAAGGTAGTGGGTTCGATCCCCGGGACCACCCATACACAAAATAATGTATGCACGCATGACTGTAAGTCGCTTTGGATAAAAGCGTCTGCTAAATGGCATATTATTATATTAATGGTTGAACCCTCAGGGTACATTTTACGGATCAAAATCATGTAGTTGAGGGTCATATCATAGCTCTTTCATAACTCATTAACAGCCCTCCTACACATCACAATTGAGTTGGTCATACTGGTCTGGTCTATAACGTACACATGAAAGGTCTATGTATGAATTATATGCAGTCAATGTTAATCCAAGTCTATTTTCCCATTAATAAAGCATTTATAGCTAAGCACTTCATGGAAAGCGACTGTGCAGGTTGCCACTCTGATTTATAACACCGACATTAAAAGGTCAGTTTTCCAGAAGTAGCTAGCTAGCACAGAAAACAATAACTGAGGACTTCGCTTAAGATGGATGATGAAGATGAAGATGGCTCCATACTGGATGGCCACCGTTTTGCAAGCTCCGACCCAACTTTGCTATTTTGTGATTCTTTTGTCGTTTATTTTAACTTTATATTTCACGAAATGTTTCCGCTATTATTTCTTACAACCGACAATAACTTTTGAACATCAGACTGGTTGTTACTTACCTCGATTCCGGCTTCAATTCCGAACCAATTTTCAGGCTACCGAAGAGGAAACACTGTTGTTACGGAGGCAAAAGAGTGGGGATCCTACGCGAGATTAAGGCAAAGGGAAAACCGGCCACCTCTCCATTCTACTGGCCAATGTACAGTCACTTAATAATAAGATGGATGACCTCCGATCGCGGATCTGCTACCAACGGGACTCTCGAAACTGCAATATTCTATTTCTTTCAGAAACATGGCTCTCGGGCAACATACCTCCCATGGCTATCCAACTTGATGGATTCTCCATTCACCGTGCAGACAGGAGAGTGGCGTAAGGGAAATCTTCATCAACAACAACTGGTGTGCTGACTCGAGCACCGTGGAAGTGTCGACCCATTGCTCACCCATCTTGGACTACCTGATGGTCAAATGCCGACCCTTCTACCTCTCGAGGGAGTTTTCAGCTGTGATCGTGACTGTTTTATACATTTTACCTCAGGACCCGTAAAACACCAGTCTAAATGTCAACAGTGAAAAGGCGACTCCGGGATGCTGACCTTCTAGGCAGAGTTGCAAAGAAAAAGCCATATCTCAGACTGGCTAATAAAAAGAAAATATTAAGATGGGCAAAAGAACACAGACACTGGACTTTTTCTTTGCAACTCTGCCTAGAAGGTCAGCATCACAGAGTCGCCTCTTTACTGTTGACGTTGAGACTGGTGTTTTGCGGGTACTATTTAATGAAGCTGCCAGTTGAGGACCTGTGAGGCGCCTGTTTCTCAAACTAGACACTCTAATGTATTTGTCCTCTTGCTCAGTTGTGCACCGGGGCCTCCCACTCCTCCTTCTATTCTGGTTAGAGACAGTTTGCGCTGTTCTGTGAAGGGAGTAGTACACAGCGTTGTACGAGATCTTCAGTTTCTTGGCAATTTCTCACATGGAATAGCCTTCATTTCTCAGAACAAGAATAGACTGACGAGTTTCAGAAGAAAGTTATTTGTTTCTGGCCATTTTGAGCCTGTAATCGAACCCACAATTGCTGATACTCCAGATACTCAACTTGTCTCAAGAAGGCCAGTTTTATTGCTTCTTTAATCAGCACAACAGTTTTCAGCTGTGCTAATGTAGTATCGCGTCAATGCTGGTAATTATTGCTGTCAAACAAAGGAGTCCGCTCATACTGAACCTTGATCATAAGTTTTATTCATATCACAAGATTTCAGCATGCGTTTACAGGTGTCAAGATCACCCGGAGAACGGCGTCCCAGATTGCAATGGCCGCTCTAACCTCTTCTTCGTTTTTACCCAGTATATATAATCTTTCCAAGATATGGGTGGCTCCCTCTACTGTCCAATCCCCTGTCTACAACACACACTTCCTGTCTGTTGTATGTGGCGTCACACTAAAAACGGCTCTCTTTCTGCCAAATAAACATCCTCTCAGATTCCACTTAAAAACATTAACAAAGTCTTCATATACGACATTCCCCCCTTCGAGACTAAAAAGTCTCGAAAACAAACAGAATAGGATTATGACAAGTAACAATTTATCTTATTGAGTATCTTTAACATTAAACCAAAAACATTTCCCTCTGGAGTGTAAATACCTTTCTATGAAATATGAACAAATCTTTATGAAGTGTGAATACATTACTATGAAATATGAACAAATCTTTATGGAGTGTGAATACATTACTATGAAATATGAACAAATCTTTATGGAGTGTGATAGCGAAAAACTGTCTGGCAGCCTTCTTTCCAAATATCCATCCATCAATCAAGACCGTAAAATTCTCTCACGGTCCCTCTGCCCCAGGCAACCACCTAGGTACTCCAGATTAATTCATAAATCTTTATCAATGCATTTGAAACTATGATGCAATTAAATACACATGTAAGCCCCTGCAAACAAAATACTATCCAAAAAATGTCCACTCTCAGGCTGGTCGACCCATCGGACCCTACAGTGGATCTCTATCCCTGCCTAGACTCCATGTCCCTAAGCATTCCCGAAATAAACAAAAACATCTAAGATCCCCACATGTATCCAATAACATCAAATATCATTCTACAAAAATGTATACCTAAGAATATGACACACATTATGTATTACACATGCAAATATGTCTATATTTCATTGCAGACACTGGAATGTAGTCCACTACACTTCATCTCCTCCGTAGTCTCCTCTTCCAATGCATCGTTGATGATGGAATCGGAACATTTCCACACCTTCCTTGTTCCATCTCCTCCAGTCATTCTCCTTTCATATTGTCCCTTCATATTGTCCTTGTTTGAGTATTTCAATCTCTACATATTCCCCCAAATGCTTCTGGAAGAAAAGAAAAGACCAAACAGTATCTTTTGCAAAACAACATTTTCAAATTAAAACATCAATATCAACTAAGAATATAAAAAATGATATAAAATGATATATGAATCACATCATCCTATTTCCCCCCTTTGATTCATAACATCATACTAAAATCACACTAATATTGAGAAAAAAAAAAAAATTGAAAAATGATCAAATAATCAAAAAGGATATTTATCCATCAATACTCCATCCAGTCCCACTTGTCCATCTTCATCCAGATCAGGAACAGTCAACAACGGCATCTGAGCATTGTCTCCAGGCATCACAACTCCAACCTATCTCAATATCATAGCTTTCTCAAAGGTCAGTAACAAATTACAAACATCACACACAGTGCTATCAAAACTGCTATTAAATCGTAAACCATCACTGCTCCCACTGGGCCTAACTGATCTTGCAACCAAGACTTCGCTGACCATCCAGCTCCTTCAGATCTACCAAATGCATCCCTTATATTCTTCAATGCATCTATAACTATCTGGAATCAAAGTATAGGTAATATTATCAATATGATCTGCCAAAAATGTTACACCATACCATGGAAAAAGTCCCCCCTTCTCTCTTAGACTTATCCTCCAATGATAGGCTTCAAGACTATGACATGTCGCCATGTCCCTTTTCACCCTACTTCCAAACCTAGATTCAGATGTATCTGTGTCCGGTGCTACCCCTCTTTTAATGGTAAAAACCTCATATGGAAGCTTCAACGTTGACATGTAACAACATCCTGTCCATCCATAGGGTAAGAATATATACGCTTTATCACCACAAACCCTCCAAATATCTCTACATTTCCCAATAGTCACATTGTCAGGCAAAAGCTAATCTTTCACCATCAAAGTCCTGCTCTTCTTACTAACTGGAACATAAAAAGTAACATTATATTTCTCATTACTAACCTTATGTTCATGCTTACCCAAAGTCATCATATAACCATCACAATCTGATATTCCCATGAACATACCCTTTCCATCATATGTTTTATTAGAACAAAAACAACTTTTAGCCCTCACTGGTTTCACCTCCAATGCTTCAGGGTTCGCTGTTAACTGATTTTCCTTCCCATCTAACAAATTCACATAGGGTAATTCATTTAACCAAGAACACCTAAACCAAAACAAATGTTTTGACAACGACAAAGTAGTTGATTTAGTTGATGTATTAACACCCTTAACTACTTCTAGTGGGAAAGCCACCAATATCCTCTGTGTATTATTTACTGTTGGAGTGGCTACTGTAATATACTTCTCCTGAACTCCTTCGGTGACTGTGGAAGCTTTAACAGACTTCAACTCTTCCATTATAAGCGTCACTTTACGAATTACATAGCCTTTTAACCAATAATTCTTAACCGGAACAAATGTTAATGCTTGCACTAGATAAGTACACATATATTCTCCCTGATCTTTCTCTGTAACATTACGCAAAATAAGTGAACAATCACTCATAACCCTCTTCCACTTCATATCGTTGTACAAAATATACTTCCTTTGACTAGGTGCAACAGCTTCTACTTCTGGTCCTAATAACAATACTTCTTCTCCATAATTATCTCTCCATGTGGGAGGAACATCCCCTCCCCCACTCCATCTCTCACAGCTACAAGGAAGATGAGCTGTATCACCCATCCTAACCCTAATAACAGTATTTTCTTCTAAAATTGGTGCTTGAGCTATTGGTTCCCTTGTAATCAAATGCGATACATTTATGGCTTTAATAACTATCAATGTTGAAAGAGTTAAATTGCTTCCCACTGTTGTTATAATATACTAAAGTGTTGATGTCATTGTCGTTGTTTCATCTACTTTCCCCAAAGCTTTGAACTCTTTACTTGTACTTCCATCTATCACCACTAGTGTCACTACATTCACTCTCTCTTCCTACTCTAAACCCTCACTTTCAAACTTTTGATTATAAAAAAATACACCTACAATTACCTTGATCTTCCTGCTGGGAATTGTAAATATAGATACTCAATCACCCTCAATATTCTCTTATCATTCAGCAACGCATACTTTCTCAATGCATCTGCTCCTAACAGATCTAAACTCCTACCATATCTATCTTCCCACTGAACTCTAAATTTCCCTTCACCACTGTTCTCTCTCTCTTACTACTAACTTTGAAACTTAGCTTACTGCCCTAGAGCTCCTTCAACCCTAGTTCTCATAACTTTTTTAATCTAATCTTTTCTCCTAACCTTTAAAACTTTTCCACTGATCTATTCACAAAATTCCTTTACCACCAATTTTTAGAATATGTGATCGGGAAGTCCCCACCTGCTTCTGACTTCTTCACACACAGACTTGGCAAACGACTAAACATCTTTTAGCCTAGTCTGAAATCTCTTGGTGTAGGAATGTAACCCAGAATAAATCACCCCTTTTAACTTTATTTTCCAGACAGATTGTCTAATAGGCAGTCTAATAGATTCCCAAAAACCCTACTCTTTTAAAATCTTCTACCAGACAGCTGTCTAGTTTACATCTTATTGTACAGTTCAATTTACACAATGCATCTCTTCCCAACAATGCAATAGGTATATGTTCTAATACCAGTATGTGTATTTTAATTTCTCTTTGATTTTTATAGCAGATCTCAATTGGTTCCTTAAGAGTAATCAACTGTTTTACTCCCTCAAATCCCTATCCTATTTAGTTAATTTTACATAGTGAGATGTTTAACCTCTTTAGGCTCAACACAGATAAAAGCTTTTCCACTATTCACCATCATTTCTCATAGTCCTTTGTTTTCACTTCAATTGTTAGATATTTTTCTTCCTAATTGGTGCTATCAGCTGACACCCCCCTTCGGATCTTCTAGGCACTCTAGAATCCTTGCTCCTTTAAGGGTTCACCTGGAGTACAGGTGATCTTCACTTGCTCCTTTATCTTCCTCAGAAATTTCCTCTGTTGTTTCCTCCTGGCCCATTGCACTCACAGGTAAAGTAACCAACCTGTCCACAATTATAACACTCTTCTGAAAGTTGCTGGAAGTGTGGCTGAAACCTTCCTCCTCCTTCTAAGCCTTCTCGTCCTCTTCCTCTCCAATTCTGTGTCTGTCCAGAAACTGGCTGTGGATATGGAACAACTGGTACCGCACTTGGTGGCTGGTACAATTGCATTTGACCTTGTTCAGTTGAAGCTGTAGCAGTGATTGTTGATTTGGTTCACTCTGATTCTTCATAACCAAAGCTTCTCTTCTCCTTCTTATTCTCCACCAGTTGTATTTGATTGAGTTTTCTGAGAGTTTCTTGGTCCTGTTCCTTTTTGTTGTTGACATATCAGTATTCTTCAAAAGCTTATATTCTAAGTTTTGTCCCCGAAATATCATCTTCCATCATCTTCTTACTAGTGGCCTTTTTCCTTGGCCTCAATGTATTCTTCTCCTCCAATTCTTGGGATCCTTTTCTCAGCAGTTTTTTCTTCTCTTCTGTATCTTCAGCTTCTCGAGTTGTACTTTGCAGTTCTCTTACTTCTTCTAAACTATTCGCCTTATCCTGGCATGATACGCATCGGTCTATATCTCTTTCTATTTCTTCTGTGCTAATCATTGTTGAACAAAATCCTCTTGAACATAAAGCACCTTTAATCTCCAAATCTTCATTGCTTTCTCCATCTTCACTTTCATCAGAGATCAAATCTCTAGTATCCTTCTTCTTTCCTCTCTTGCCAACTTCCTTCTGATCACAGAGTCATATCCACCCATGATCTCTTCTCAATCACTCTCATCTTCATCATCATCATCTTCAAGTTCCATCTCCCTTAACCTCACTCTTCTCTTCCAGACATCTCATTTTCTTCCTTCTTTTGGAGTTTTGGATTCACCTTTATCGTCATTTCTGCTTCTCCTCTCTCTATTATTCGTTCATCTTCATCTCTGATGCAATAATCACCCTCCTGGATGATCACTGGAAGCTGAGGATAAACATCCCTAAGCTCTACTTCCTTCTCATAAGGTGGGGGTCTTTTTGCTGAATCCGTATGTGAGAAAGGTATACTGACTTCTGCCCTTAGTTTTTCTGTCGCCTTCTCTTCCTTTAGCATTTTCTCTATACCTTTGTTTCTCTTATATAATCAAAAACAATTTTTTATTTCTATATCCTATTTTACCAATTTATCAATTAGTGGCTATCTTACCACAACCCATCCGGAAAGTAAATGCAAGTAGTCAACTTCAGAGCAATCCAAAAATAAAGACTTCCAATCCTACAACACTACAATACCCATAAACCCCCTTGCTTTATAAGCACCCAATTATCTTAATTTTACAGAATAATGTCAGTACTCGATTCCCAACACAAATGTAATCAAACCAACTGATGCCCCGAAACTCCAAAATGCACATTTTATTCAATTGATCAGTCTGTTGCCAAGTCTCTGTGAAATTGTCATAACATCAAATATCCTGTAGGGGAAGATTTTGTAAACAGAACAGCACCAAAACCTTTTGACTCGATCCTCTGTCGCGTCACCCCTTCTCACGTGATGTACACGTCAGCACCTCCTCTCTCTCTCTCTCTCTCGTCCCATCGCCTCTCATATGACAAAAGAGCATAGAAACAGACAAGAATTTAGCAGTTTATGCAATCACTAAGTCACTTCAACCATTCAATATTCCTCCACTCACATTCGCTCTAAGAATTAACTCAGGAATAAACAGCTCAATAACATTTTTATTTTATTTATTTACTTAATTATTTTTATTTTTAATACGTCAACATATCTCTCTCATTTATCAATTCAATAGGTCTCAAGAAAACAGTTTCATCTTTAACCAACAGCCGATGTAACAACCAGAAGATTCCATTCGTGTTCAAATCTCTTCTCTTTGTTCCTTCGTCTGTGTCTCTGTCTTCCCCCTTGCAGTGTAACAGAGGACCCATTCTCCCTACGTCACTCTAGTGTCGTAAAATCCCACGTGTTGTAGTGTAGTAAAATCCCACGTGTTGTAGTGTAGTGCCGTAAAATCTCAAGGCAGCTGGGACCATAGTCATCAAGAAAACGATTGGTAACACACTACGCC
Source organism: Coregonus lavaretus (assembly GCF_964263955.1). Classification (NCBI taxonomy): domain Eukaryota; kingdom Metazoa; phylum Chordata; class Actinopteri; order Salmoniformes; family Salmonidae; genus Coregonus; species Coregonus lavaretus. The sequence goes on along the minus strand of NC_140010.1, from coordinate 3,028,593 downwards.
GTGAAGGACTGAAATCCTGCAGCGCCCGCAAGGTCCCCCTGCTCAAGAAAGCACATATACAGTGGGGGAAAAAAGTATTTAGTCAGCCACCAATTGTGCAAGTTCTCCCACTTAAAAATATGATAATTTTCATGGCAACTCGAACTTTCAGCTCCCTCCACAGATTTTCTATGGGATTAAGGTCTGGAGACTGGCTAGGCCACTCCAGGACCTTAATGTGCTTCTTCTTGAGCCACTCCTTTGTTGCCTTGGCTGTGTGTTTTGGGTCATTGTCATGATGGAATACCCATCCACGACCCATTTTCAATGCCCTGGATGAGGGAAGGAGGTTTCTCACACAAGATTTGATGGTACATGGCCCCGTCCATCGTCCCTTTGATGCAGTGAAGTTGTCCTGTCCCCTTAGCAGAAAAACACCCCCAAAGCATAATGTTTCCACCTCCTTGTTTGACGGTGGGGATGGTGTTCTTGGGGTCATAGGCAGCATTCCTCCTCCAAACACGGCGAGTTGAGTTGATGCCAAAGAGCTCGATTTTGGTCTCATCTGACCACAACACTTTCACCCAGTTCTCCTCTGAATCATTCAGATGTTCATTGGCAAACTTCAGACGGGACTGTATATGTGCTTTCTTGAGCAGGGGGACCTTGTGGGCTGTGCAGAATTTCAGTCCTTCACGGCGTAGTGTGTTACCAATTGTTTTCTTGGTGACTATGGTCCCAGCTGCCTTGAGATCATTGACAAGATCCTCCCGTGTAGTTCTGGACTGATTCCTCACCGTTCTCATGATCATTGCAACTCCACGAGGTGAGATCTTGCATGGAACCCCAGGCAGAGGGAGATTGACAGTTCTTTTGTGTTTCTTCCATTTGCGAATAATCGCACCAACTGTTGTCACCTTCTCACCAAGCTGCTTGGCGATGGTCTTGTAGCCCATTCCAGCCTTGTGTAGGTCTACAATCTTGTCCCTGACATCCTTGGAGAGCTCTTTGGTCTTGGCCATGGTGGAGAGTTTGGAATCTGATTGATTGATTGCTTCTGTGGACAGGTGTCTTTTATACAGGTAACAAACTGAGATTAGGAGCACTCCCTTTAAGAGTGTGCCCCCAATCTCAGCTTGTTACCTGTATGAAAGACACCTTGGAGCCAGAAATCTTTCTGATTGAGAGGGTGTCAAATTCTTATTTCCTATAAATCTATAATTTATCTTCATATGACAAGGATTGATGATGATGACTGCTTGTCTAGCTTGCTAGCTAAGATTTCGAAAGTATGATGCTGACACGATCAGTCCAATCAAAGTTACGGTAGATATAACGTGATTTGACGTTATTTTATCTGTGGCCAATGACCTTGAGTCTTCTTGGATGGGCCCTTCTAATGTAACTCTGTGGCAGCACCCAAGCGGCTTGAACTTTCTAGCTCTCCCTGTAGATTTTGCGGTGACGTAGTGTCCCCATGAGTGACAGAACACTGAGCCAATCACGGTGCAACTAGAGAAAATTACCAACCCCTACGCTCTGTAATTTCCGCTGGCTGCCCCACCACCACAGAAAGCACTGAGCTAGGCTGAAACACCTGCATTTTGGAGCTGCTTTACTCACAAAAGCAAAAAAGAGACCATGTTTGTATGCAACTTTATTAACTCAATATTTTTCTTTATTAATGTTTGCAAACTGATATTTGACACGTATTTATGCCAAAATGACATGCAAAACAGGCAACAAAATAAATGAACAATAATAATCATATATATATTTTTTAAATGTTGCTAAACAGGTGGGGCTCAAAACAGGTGGGGTTCTGACCCACCTGCCCTGAACGACAGGTCGCCCCTGGATGATTAGATAGGAACCCACCTGCCCTGAACGACGGGTCTCCCATGGATGATTAGATAGGAACCCACCTGCCCTGAACGACGGGTCGCCCCTGGATGATTAGATAGGAACCCACCTGCCCTGAACGACGGGTCTCCCATGGATGATTAGATAGGAACCCACCTGCCCTGAACGACGGGTCGCCCCTGGATGATTAGATAGGAACCCACCTGCCCTGAACGACGGGTCTCCCATGGATGATTAGATAGGAACCCACCTGCCCTGAACGACGGGTCGCCCCTGGATGATTAGATAGGAACCCACCTGCCCTGAACGACGGGTCTCCCATGGATGATTAGATAGGAACCCACCTGCCCTGAACGACGGGTCGCCCCTGGATGATTAGATAGGAACCCAAGTCAGATGAAAATGTGTACTATTATTATAAAATGCATCACAGACTGTTCTATCTAAACGGATGATAGTTATAGTAAAGATATGGGGGCTAGGCAGACAGCCCAAATCCCTTCAGGATCAAATCAAAGTAGGAATTTTTATCACAGTAAAAATAGTATTTGGATTTAAATGGGTTATGGCTAGGCTGATAAAGATCTTTTGACTCTCTGATTAAAAATATATTATATTACCGGATGAACGTGGAAGTTTAGATACAATCTCACATGTTTGACCTGTTTAATGAAATGAAACACATACTTTCACTGACTGACTTTCAAGTCATAGAAGCCGTTAATGTGGCTGGAAAAGAGCCTTGATGACATTGGAAATATGAAGTTATACAACACATGAGCTTCTGATTCAACTGTGCCTTTATAAGAACAAGTATGAAAACAAGATGTGAAACAATGATTTTGTTGCCTGTGTTTCATTTTCAATAACCCCCTAAAGACAGACAATTATAGTGTCCATTAATGTTTTAAAGAATCTTAATCCTAAAACTTCTAAAAGTAATTATAAATGGACTTGTTTGGCAGCTGGCCGCTAACTAAGAGCCATACATTCCCCCAGTGTACAGCCCTATCAGCCCTATCCCTCCTGACCTCTCTCCTCTCTCCTCCTTTCTCTCCCCTACCATCCTGTCCTCTCTCCTCTCTCCTCTCTCTCTCCCCAACCCTCCTGTCCTCTCTCCTCTCTCCTCCTGTCTCTCCCAACCCTCCTGTCCTCTCTCCTCTCTCCTTACTCTCTCCCCAACCCTCCTGTCCTCTCTCCTCTCTCCTCCTGTCTCTCCCATACCCTCCTGTCCTCTCTCCTCCTGTCTCTCCTCTCTCCTTACTCTCTCACCAACCCTTCTGTCCTCTCTCCTCACTCTCCCCAACCCTCCTGTCCTCTCTCCTCTCTCCTCATGTCTCTCCCCAACCCTCCTGTCTCTCCCCAACCCTCCTGTCCTCTCTCCTCCTGTCTCTCCCCAACCCTCCTGTCCTCTCTCCTCTCTCCCCAACCCTCCTGTCCTCTCTCCTCTCTCCTTACTCTCTCCCCAACCCTCCTGTCCTCTCTCCTCTCTCCTTACTCTCTCCCCTATCCTCCTGTCCTCTCTCCTCCTGTCTCTCCTCTCTCCTTACTCTCTCCCCTACCCTTCTGTCCTCTGTCCTCTCTCCTCTCTCTCTCCCCAACCCTCCTGTCCTCTCTCCTCTCTCTCTCCCCAACCCTCCTGTCCTCTCTCCTCTCTCTCTCCCCAACCCTCCTGTCCTCTCCTCTCTCCCCAACCCTCCTTTCCTCTCTCCTCTCTCCTCCTTTCTCTCCCCTACCCTCCTGTCCTCTCTCCCCAACCCTCCTTTCTCTCCCCTACCCTCCTTTCCTCTCTCCTCTCTCCTCCTGTCTCTCCCCAACCCTCCTGTCCTCTCTCCTCCTGTCTCTCCCCAACCCTCCTGTCCTCTCTCCTCCTGTCTCTCCCCAACCCTCCTGTCCTCTCTCCTCCTGTCTCTCCCCAACCCTCCTGTCCTCTCTCCTCCTGTCTCTCCCCAACCCTCCTGTCCTCTCTCCTCCTGTCTCTCCCCTACCCTCCTGTCCTCTCTCCTCTCTCCTTACTCTCTCCCAACCCTCCTGTCCTCTCTCCTCTCTCCTTACTCTCTCCCCAACCCTCCTGTCCTCTCTCCTCTCTCCTTACTCTCTCCCCTATCCTCCTGTCCTCTCTCCTCCTGTCTCTCCTCTCTCCTTACTCTCTCCCCTGCCCTCCTGTCCTCTCTCCTCTCTCTCTCCCCAACCCTCCTGTCCTCTCTCCTCTCTCCCCCTTTCTCTCCCCTACCCTCCTGTCCTCTCTCCCCAACCCTCCTTTCTCTCCCCTACCCTCCTGTCCTCTCTCCTCTCTCCTCCTTTCTCTCCTGTCTCTCCCCTACCCTCCTGTCCTCTCTCCCCAACCCTCCTGTCTCTCCCCTACCCTCCTGTCCTCTCTCCCCAACCCTCCTGTCCTCTCTCCCCAACCCTCCTTTCTCTCCCCTGCCCTCCTGTCCTCTCTCCTCTCTCTCTCCCCAACCCTCCTGTCCTCTCTCCCCAACCCTCCTGTCCTCTCTCCCCAACCCTCCTGTCTCTCCCCAACCCTCCTGTCCTCTCTCCCCAACCCTCCTTTCTCTCCCCTACCCTCCTGTCCTCTCTCCTCTCTCTCTCCCCAACCCTCCTGTCCTCTCTCCTCTCTCCCCCTTTCTCTCCCCTACCCTCCTGTCCTCTCTCCCCAACCCTCCTTTCTCTCCCCTACCCTCCTGTCCTCTCTCCTCTCTCCTCCTTTCTCTCCTGTCTCTCCTCTACCCTCCTGTCCTCTCTCCCCTACCCTCCTGTCTCTCCCCTACCCTCCTGTCCTCTCTCCCCAACCCTCCTGTCCTCTCTCCCCAACCCTCCTGTCCTCTCTCCCCTACCCTCCTGTCCTCTCTCCCCAACTCTCCTGTCCTCTCTCCCCAACCCTCCTGTCCTCTCTCCCCTACCCTCCTGTCCTCTCTCCTCTCTCTCTCCCCAACCCTCCTGTCCTCTCTCCTCTCTCCTTACTCTCTCCTCTACCCTCCTGTCCTCTCTCTTGCCACTCTCTTCTTTCTCAGCCAACAAGTAAATGGTTTTGCTCACCTGTTTACCATCACCAATACACAAACACAAACACATACACACACACACACAAACCTTTCTGTTCCAGTCTGTCTCCAACTAAGGAAGGTAAATCCGACAATCAAATCCAGTTTTACTGAAATCACTGGAAATATGCCGAAGGAGCCTAAGAGCCAGTCAAATATGAAAAAGTTTAAACGATCATTCAAATAGCCAGATCATCTTTGAATGCAGGGCACAGGTTGTTTATACTGGTTGATGTGTCCTAAGGTACCTTGGATTCACACACGACACAATGTCACTGCCAAAGTAGGAAAGACTCCAAGCGCACATGTTTAGCAGATGTTATTGCGGTTGTAGCGAAATGCTTGTGTTTCTAGCTCCAACAGTGCAGTATATCTAACAATTCACAACAATACACACAATACACACAACCTTCAAGTAAAATAATGGAATCAAGGAATATATAAATATTATAAATATTAGGATGTGTGACGAGTACTGAGTATACGAAGTGGCAGGACACAGACGCAGGAATAAACAAGGTCAAGGTTTACTAAACAATGAGAAAGAGAAATAACAAAGATAGAGTAAATGACACGAAGCTAAAAAACCACACACAACATCATCCAGAACAGTCCAGGGCTAAATAGGGGTGGTGATGAGATGACGAGGTGCAGGTGCGCTGGAGGTGATTTAGGGTGCGTTGGGTTTCCATTCCTGTGTTTGCCGAGGTGGTGCGCTCAGACCGGTGGCTCAGTAGACCGGCGAATCAGAGCGCAGGAGGGGAGCAACGGGAGGAGACGTGACAGGATGAGCAGTGTCGGAGTGGCATAGACTAAAATACAGTAGAATAGAATACAGTATATACATATGAGATGAGTAAAGCAAAAAATATGTTAACATTATTAGAGTGACTAGTGTTCCATTTATTAAAGTGGCCAGTGATTTCAAGTCTATGTATATGGGGCAGCAGTCTCTAAGGTGCAGGGTTACGTAACCGGGTGGAAGCCACCTAGTGGTTGAAGAGGCGCTGTTGCGCCTTCTTCACCACACTGTCTGTGTGGGTGGACCATTTCAGATCATCAGTGATGTGTACACCGAGGAACTTGAAGCTTTCCACCTGCTCCACAGCAGTCCCGTCGATGTGGATAGGGGCGTGCTCCCTCTGCTGTTTCCTGAAGTCCACGATCAGCTACTTTGTTTTGTCAACATTGAGGGAGAGGTTATTTTCCTGGCACCACAGTCCCAGGGCCTTCACCTCCTCCCTGTAGGCTGTTTCGTCATTGTTGGTAATCAGGCCTACTACTGTTGTGTCGTCTGCAAACTTGATGATTGAGTTGGAGGTCATGGGTGAACAGGGAGTACAGGAGGGGGCTGAGCATGTACCCTTGTGGGGCCCCTGTGTTGAGGATCATCGAAGTGGAGGTGTTGTTTCCTACCTTCACCACCTGTGGGCGGCCCGTCAGGAAGTCCAGGACCCAGTTGCACAGGGCGGGGTTCAGACCCAGGGCCCCGAGCTTAATGATGAGCTTGGAGGGTACTATGGTGTTGAATGCTGAGCTATAGTCAATGAACAGCATTCTTACATAGGTATTCCTCTTGTCCAGATGGGATAGGGCAGTGTGCAGTGCGATGGTGATTGCATCATCTGTGGATCTATTGGGGCGATAAGCAAATTGAAGTGGGTCTAGGGTGTCAGGTAAGGTAGAGGTGATATGATCCTTAACTAGCCTCTCAAAGCACTTCATGATGACAGAGGTGAGTGCTACGGGGCGATAGTCATTTAGTTCAGTTACCTTTGCTTTCTTGGGTACAGGAACAATGGTGTACATCTTGAAGCAAGTGGGGAGAGCAGACTGGGAAAGGGAGAGATTGATTTTGTCCGTAAACACTCCAGCCAGCTGGTCTGCGCATGCTCTGAGGACGCGGCTAGAGATTCCGTCTGGGCTGGCAGCCTTGTGAGGGTTAACATTTACATTTACATTTACGTCTTATCCAGAGCGACTTACAAATTGGTGCATTCACCTTATAGCCAGTGGGATAACCACTTTACAATGTTATATTTTTTTTTTTGGGGGGGGGGGGGGGGGTGGTAGAAGGATTACTTTATCCTATCCCAGGTATCCCTTAAAGAGGTGGGGTTTCAAGTGTCTCCGGAAGGTGGTGAGTGACTCCGCTGTCCTGGCGTCGTGAGGGAGCTTGTTCCACCATTGGGGTGCCAGAGCAGTGAACAGTTTTGACTGGGCTGAGCGGGAACTGTGCTTCCGCAGAGGTAGGGGGGCCAGCAGGCCAGAGGTGGATGAACGCAATGCCCTCGTTTGGGTGTAGGGACTGATCAGAGCCTGAAGGTACGGAGGTGCCGTTCCCCTCACAGCTCTGTAGGCAAGCACCATGGTCTTGTAGCAGATGCGAGCTTCAACTGGAAGCCAATGGAGTGTGCGGAGGAGCGGGGTGACGTGAGAGAACTTGGGAAGGTTGAACACCAGACAGGCTGAGGCACTCTGGATGAGTTGTAGGGGTTTAATGGCACAGGCAGGGAGCCCAGCCAACAGCGAGTTGCAGTAATCCAGACGGGAGATGACAAGTGCCTGGATTAGGACCTGTGCCGCTTCCTGTGTAAGGCAGGGTCGTACTCTCAGAATGTTGTAGAGCATGAACCTACAGGATCGGGTCACCGCCTTGATGTTAGCGGAGAACGAAAGGGTGTTGTCCAGGGTCACGCCAAGGCTCTTCGCACTCTGGGAGGAGGACACAACGGAGTTGTCAACCGTGATGGCGAGATCATGGAACGGGCAGTCCTTCCCCGGGAGGAAGAGCAGCTCCGTCTTGCCAAGGTTCAGCTTGAGGTGGTGATCCATCATCCATACTGATATGTCTGCCAGACATGCAGAGATGCGATTCGCCACCTGGTTATCAGAAGTGGGAAAGGAGAAGATTAGTTGTGAGTCGTCTGCGTAGCAATGATAGGAGAGGCCATGTGAGGATATGACAGAGCCAAGTGACTTGGTGTATAGCGAGAATAGGAGAGGGCCTAGAACTGAGTCCTGGGGGACACCAGTGGTGAGAGCACGTGGTGCGGAGACAACTTCTCGCCACGCCACTTGGTAGGAGCGACCGGTCAGGTAGGACGCAATCCAAGAGTGAGCCGCGCCGGAGATGCTCAGCTTGGAGAGGGTGGAGAGGAGGATCTGATGGTTCACAGTATCAAAGGCAGCAGACAGGTCTAGAAGGACAAGAGCAGAGGAGAGAGAGTTAGCTTTAGCAGTGCGGAGAGCCTCCGTGACACAGAGAAGAGCAGTCTCAGTTGAATGACCAGTCTTGAAACCTGACTGGTTTGGATCAAGAAGGTCATTCTGAGAGAGATAGCAAGAGAGTTGGCTAAAGACGGCACACTCAAGAGTTTTGGAGAGAAAAGAAAGAAGGGATACTGGTCTGTAGTTGTTGACATCAGAGGGATCGAGTGTTGGTTTTTTGAGAAGGGGTGCAACTCTCGCTCTCTTGAAGACGGAAAGGACATAGCCAGCGGTCAAGGATGAGTTGATGAGCGAGGTGAGGTAAGGGAGAAGGTCACTGGAGATGGTCTAGAGAAGAGAGGAGGGGATAGGGTCAAGTGGGCAGGTTGTTGGGCGGCCGGCCGTCACAAGTCGGAAGATTTTATCTGGAGAGAGAGGGGAGAAAGAAGTCAAAGCATAGGGTAGGGCAGTGTGAGCAGGACCAGCAGTGTCATTTGACTTAACAAACGAGGATTGGATGTTGTCAACCTTCTTTTCAAAATGGTTGACGAAGTCATCCACAGAGCGGGAGGAGGGGGGAGGGGGAGGAGGATTCAGCAGGGAGGAGAAGGTGGCAAAGAGCTTCCTAGGGTTAGAGGCAGATGCTTGGAATTTAGAGTGGTAGAAAGTGGCTTTAGCAGCAGAAACAGATGAAGAAAATGTAGAGAGGAGGGAGTGAAAAGATGCCAGGTGTGCAGGGAATCTAGTTTTCCTCCATTTCCACTCGGCTGCCCGGAGCCCTGTTCTGTGAGCTCGCAATGAGTCATCAAGCCACGGAGCTGGAGGGGAGGACCGAGCCGGCCGGGAGGATAGGGGACATAGAGAGTCAAAGCAGAAAGGGAGGAGAGGAGGGTTGAGGAGGCAGAATCAGGAGATTGGAGGGAGAAGGATTGAGCAGAGGGAAGAGATGAGGGAAGAGAGTAGCGGGAGAGCGAGAGCGAAGGTTGCGACGGCACATTACCATCTGAGTAGGGGCAGAGTGAGTAGTGTTGGAGGAGAGCGAGAGAGAAAAGGATACAAAGTAGTGGTCGGAGACATGGAGGGGAGTTGCAGTGAGATTAGTAGAAGAACAGCATCTAGTAAAGATGAGGTCAAGCGTATTGCCTGCCTTGTGAGTAGGGGGGGACGGTGAGAGGGTGAGGTCAAAAGAGGAGAGTAGTGGAAAGAAGGAGGCAGAGAGAAATGAGTCAAAGGTAGACGTAGGGAGGTTGAAGTCCCCCAGAACTGTGAGGGGTGAGCCATCCTCAGGAAAGGAACTTGTCAAGCTCATTGATGAACTCTCCAAGGGAACCTGGAGGGCGATAAATGACAAGGATGTTAAGCTTAAATGGGCTAGTGACTGTGACAGCATGGATATTCAAATGAGGAGATAGATGGGTCAGGGGAAAAATAGAGAATGTCCACTTGGGAGAGATGAGGATTCCTGTGCCACCACCCTGCTGACCAGATGCTCTCGGGGTATGCGAGAACACATGGTCAGACGAGGAGAGAGCAGTAGGAGTAGCAGTGTTTTCAGTGGTAATCCATGTTTCCGTCAGCGCCAAGAAGTCGAGGGACTGGAGGGTAGCATAGGCTGAGATGAACTCTGCCTTGTTGGCAGCAGAACGGCAGTTCCAGAGGCTGCCTGAGACCTGGAACTCCACGTGGGTGGTGCGTGCAGGGACCACCAGGTTAGAGAGGCAGCAGCCACACGGTGTGAGGCGTTTGTATAGCCTGTGTGGAGAGGAGAGAACAGGGATAGACAGAGGCATAGTTGACAGGATACAGAAAATGGCTACAATAATGCAAAGGAGATCGGAATGAAATGAAGTAAACATCTGGGAAAGGAGAGAGCGGGGCCTCCCTCACCACAACACCCAAATATAACTCTCCCAACTTCCACCTCAGAAACTATAATTGTTGTAAACTACAGCGGTTCAATGTTTTCTAGGAATAGACTAACTTAGTTTATTCAGCTAGCTAACTTGGTACAGTATTCTTCCGTGAAAATCGTCCAGGGCACCTAGTCATAAGACGCCACAGCCAGCTAGCATGCCGGACTCCAACAACACGGTTTAGCACCAATACTCGGCCACAACAAACCACCAGTGTGTCAGCACGCCAAGCAGTTCATTCATGTCCGTGTCTAACATTGTGGGTTAGTCCCGACAGCTTGAGCGAGTCCGTCGTCAACTTATTCAGCCAGTTAGTTAGCTAGAATAGTTAGCATACTAGCTAGCCATTGCTTTCAGACAAAGAAGAAACCCCTCCTTTCATGGCACGAACACACAGAGAGAGCCAAGCTAACGTTAACTAGTCACCCATGTCCCGAATTCCCTTGAACGACTCTGGCTACCAATATGTAAAAACAAAACACAAATGTAGGTTATAACTTACCCTTAGCAGCTACTGTTAGCTAGCCAAGTGCAAAGCTAGCCACTGAATTGACTCAGCCAGTTCGTGTCTGTTTGCTAGGTCGTTCCAGCTAGTGTTTACTAGTAGCTATCCAGGTAGCAACAAGCTAGCTAAATTTCAAGCACAGTAGCCACTTACTACCTAACGTTAACGCTTCAGACAATAAGGTTAGAAAACAGCTGAATGGTAGGCATTATTGTATGTAATTATTGTAGGCAGCCAGCTGGCGTAATTACAGGCACTCCCAGGCATTAAACAACTATCCACCGTTGCTAATAGTTGCCAGTAGCTACCTGCCAGCTAGTCCAGGTAGTGGGTTAGCTAGCTAGCTTCGTGCTTCACCAGGCTCAGCCGAATACAATGCTAACCTACAATAATTACATACAACAACCCACGATAACTACCTACAATACCTAACTACATTCTAAATACATAGTTTAAGCTTTACTCGACAAAGCCCAAACTATGTATAAAGCCAAGCTTACCTCCCGCCAGAGAGAGACACAACCTCACCCGACGACCTGCTACCTCAAATTATTCAGCAAGAACACGCTTAACACACTTAAATGTCTTACTCACGTCGGTCACGAAGAAGGAGAGCCCACAGTCCTTGGTAGCGGGCCGCGTCGGTGGCACTGTGTTATCCTCAAAGCGGGCGAAGAAGGTCCGCGACGTGGCTGGTTTTCTCTTTGTAGTCCGTGATTGTCTGTAGACTCTGCCACATACGTCTCGTGTCTGAGCCGTTGAACTGAGACTCCACTTTGTCTCTATACTGATGTTTTGCCTGTTTGATTGCCTTACGGAGGGAATAACTACACTGTTTGTATTTAACCATATTCCCAGTCACCTTGCCATGGTTAAATGTGGTGGTTTGCGCTTTCAGTTTTGTGCGAATGCTGCCGTCTATCCACGGTTTATGGTTTGGGTAGGTTTTAATAGTCGCAGTGGGTACAACATCTCCTATACACTTCCTGAAGAACTCAGTCACCGTATCTGTGTATTCGTCAAGGTTATTCTCGGAGGCTACCCGGAACATATCCCAGTCCGCGTGATCAAAACAATCTTGAAGCGTGGATTCTGATTGGTCAGACCAGCGTTGAATAGTCCTTAGCACTGGTACTTCCTGTTTGAGTTTCTGCCTATAGGAAGGGAAGAGCAAAATGGAGTTGTGATCAGATTTGCCAAAGGGAGGGCTGGGGAGGGCCTTGTAGGCATCCCAGAAGTTGGAGTAGCAGTGGTCGAATGTTTTAGCAGCGCGAGTACCTCAGTCAATGTGTTGATAGAACTTCGGTAGCGTTTTCCTCAAATTTGCTTTGTTAAAATCCCCAGCTGCAATAAATGCGGCCTCAGGATATGTGGTTTCCAGTTTGCATAAATTCCAGTGAAGTTCTTTAAGGGCCGTCGTGGTATCGGCTTGAGGGGGAATATACACGGCTGTGACTATAACCGAAGAGAATTCTCTTGGGAGGTAATACGGTCGGCATTTGATTGTGAGGTATTCTAGGTCGTTGTGAGGTACAAAAGGACTTAAGATCCTGTATTATCACAATCACACCATGAGTGGTTAATCATGAAACAAACATCCCCGCCTTTCTTCTTCCCGGAGAGTATTTTTTTTTGTCTGCGCAATGTACTGAGATCCCAGCTGGCTGTATGGACAAAGACAGTATATCCTGAGAGAGACATGTTTCCGTGAAACAGAGTATGTTACAGTCCCTGATGTCTCTCTGGAAGGAGATTCTCGCCCTGAGCTCGTCTACTTTATTATCCAGGGACTGAACATTAGCGAGTAATATACTCGGAAGCGGTGGATGGTGTGCGCGCCTCCTGAGTCGGACTAGAAGTCCACTCCGAATACCTCTTCTCTGCCGTCTGTGTTTTGGATCAGCCTCTGGAATCACCCTGGGGTGTACGAACAAAGGATCCAATTCGGGAAAGTCGTATTCCCGGTCTTAATGCTAGGTGAATTACTGCCGCTCTGATATCCAAAAGTTATTTCCGTCTGTATATAATAACACAAAAATGTCCTGTGCTAATAATGTAAGAAATAACACACAAAAAAAACATACTGCAAAGTTGCTTAGGAGCAGAGCTGCCATGTCTGTTGGCGCCATTTTCAACAAGAGTTGACTGAGAACACATTCTCATTTACAGCAACTACCTGGGGAATAGTTACAGGGGAGAGGAAGGGGGGATGATTGAGCCAATTGGAAGCAATACAATACAGAGATTACATTAGGAGTATGTGGAAATGCCCAAATCTGTCTAATCTAACCTAACCTGCATCATCTGAGGGTGTAGACAGCATCACTTATACCTCCTCTTGAATCAGTTGGCTGAAACCATAACATTGCTCTTATTTGAGTTATCCTTCATTGGTGATCAGCAGCTAGACAAATCATACTGTAAAAGGGGGCATGGGATAGCCAGTATATCCACCACACAGTGATGAATGAGGAATTTGTATGCTGTGCAGATGAGGCTCATACAGGAGGATTTGTGTTTTAATTTTTTTTTACTTTCTTTTTTATTTAACCTTTATTTAACCAGGTAAGCCAGTTGAGAACAAGTTCTCATTTACAACTGCGACCTGGCCAAGATAAAGCAAAGCAGTGCGATAAAAAACAGCAACACAGAGTTACATATGGGGTAAATAAAACATAAAGTCAAAAATACAACAGAAAATATATATACAGTGTGTGCAAATGTAGCAAGTTATGGAGGTAAGGCAATAAATAGGCTATAGTGCAAAATAATTACAATTAGTATTAACACTGGAATGCTAGATGTGCAGGAGATGATGTGCAAATAGAGATACTGGGGTGCAAATGAGCAAAATAAATAACAATATGGGGATGAGGTAGTTGGGTGGGCTAATTACAGATGGGCTGTGTACAGGTGCAGTGATCGGTAAGCTGCTCTGACAACTGATGCTTAAAGTTAGTGAGGGAGATAAGAGTCTCCAGCTTCAGAGATTTTTGAAGTTCGTTCCAGTCATTGGCAGCAGAGAACTGGAAGGAATGGCGGCCAAAGGAGGTGTTGACTTTGGGGATGACCAGTGAGATATACCTGCTGGAGCGCAGACTACGGGTGGGTGTTGCTATGGTGACCAGTGAGCTAAGATAAGGTTCGGGGAAACTGGATCGCGGACTTCAAGGACAAAAAACATTGCTTTGCCAGCTGAGAGAAGCCCAAGATCTTCTCTTCGAAGTGCAGGTAAACAGTACCGGTCAAAAGTTTTAGAACACCTACTTATTCAAGGGTTTTTCTTTTTTTTTTTTTACTATTTTCTACGTTGTAGAGTAATAGTGAAGACATCACAACTATGAAATACACATATGGAATCATGTAGTAACCAAAAAAAGTGTTAAACAAAACAAAATATATTTTTGTATTTGAGATTCTTAAAAGTAGCCACCCTTTGCCTTGATGACAGCTTTGCACACTCTTGGCATTCTCTCAACCAGCTTCATGAGGTAGTAACCTGGAATGCATTTCAATTAACAGGTGTGCCTTCTTTAAAGTTAATTTGTGGAATTATTATTTCATTCTTAATGCGTTTGAGCCAATCAGTTGTGTTGTGACAAGATAGGGGGGCTATACAGAAGATAGACCTATTTGGTAAAAGACCAAGTCCATATTATGGCAAGAACAGCTCAAATAAGCAAAGAGAAGCGACAGTCCATCAGTACTTTAAGACATGAAGGTCAGTCAATACGGATCATTTCAAGAACTTTGAAAGTTTCTTCAAGAGTAGTCGCAAAAACCATCAAGTGCTATGATGAAACTGGCTCTCATGAGGACCACCACAGGAATGGAAGACCCAGAGTTACCTCTACTGCAGAGGATAAGTTCATTAGAGTTACCAGCCTCAGAAATTGCAGCCCAAATAAATGCTTCACAGAGTTCAAGTAACAGACACATCTCAACATCAACTGTTCAGAGGAGACTGTGAATCAGGCCTTCATGGTTGAATTGCTGCAAAGAAACCATTACTAAAGGACACCAATAAGAAGAAGAGACTTGCTTGGGCCAAGAAACACGAGCAATGGACATTAGATCGGTGGAAATTTGTCCTTTGGTCTGGAGTTCAAATTGGAAATTTTTGGTTCCAACCACCGTGTCTTTGTGAGACGCGGTGTGGGTGAACGGATGATCTCCGCATGTGTATTTCCCACCGTAAAGCATGGAGGAGGAGGTGTTATGGTGTGGGGGTGCTTTGCTGGTGACACTATCTGTGATTTATTTAGACTTCAAGGCACACTTAACCAGCATGGCTACCACAGCTTCTGCAGCAATACACAATCCTATCTGGTTTGCGCTTAGTGGGACTATCATTTGTTTTTCAACAGGACAAACGCCCAACACACCTCCAGGCTGTGTAAGGGCTAATTTACCAAGAAGGAGAGTGATGGAGTGCTGCATCAGATGACCTGGCCTCCACAATCACCTGACCTCAACCCAATTGAGATGGTTTGGGATGAGTTGGACTGCAGAGTGAAGGAAAAGCAGCCAACAAGTGCTCAGCATATGTGGGAACTCCTTCAAGACTGTTGGAAAAGCATTCCAGGTGAAGCTGGTTGAGAGAATGCCAAGAGTGTGCAAAGCTGTCAAGGCAAAGGGTGGCTACTTTGAAGAATCTCAAATATAAAATATATTTTGATTTGTTTAACACTTTTTTGGTTACCATATGATTCCATATGTGTTATTTCATAATTTTGATGTCTTCACTATTATTGTACAATGTAGAAAATAGTAAAAATAAAGAAAAACCCTGGAATGAGTAGGTGTGTCCAAACTTTTCTGATACTGTATGTCTTCATACATTTATGATTAATATAAAATGAAATGTTTTGTTCAAGCTGGGCCGAAGTGCATTCTGGTACGCTTTCATTCTATCGCAACAAAATGTATTTTAAAATACAAATGTTATATTTTGGGGATTGTGAAAAGTGCTTTATGAATGAAATACAGTTATTGAGTAATGAGTCATTTGTCCATTTCATTAGTAGAGTGACCTTTTAAATGTAATATTGTAACAACGTTTTGACTCGACCCAAATGTAGACCAAAACATCATGGTGTGTGTGTGCTGTCACCTATGAGCCTAAGACAGCTGAAGTGTGTCAGTGAATGTGTAATATCTAATGATTAGCTCTGGCACTGTCTGATAGATCTGTGTTAATACCACTTTTACAGAATTACAGGCCTCTCTCATCTGTTTAAGTGGGAGAACTTGCACAATTGGTGGCTGACTAAATATTTTTTCCCCCACTGTAGATCTGTGTTAATACCACTTAAGACAGGCTGTGTCTCACACGCACGCCAATCTAAGTTAAAGCACCTCAAGTTCGGCTGAGTCTGATGTTTGGACTGTTTGGTTCACGAAATAATATAAATCAATTTTAAATCAAGCCTATTCTATGAAATCTTATTTTACGAAATAAGACATACTATAGACTATAGGCTTTGTTTAAATGTGCTATTTAAACATGTTATATACAGTGGGGGAAAAAAGTATTTAGTCAGCCACCAATTGTGCAAGTTCTCCCACTTAAAAAGATGAGAGAGGCCTGTAATTTTCATCATAGGTACACGTCAACTATGACAGACAAAATGAGAAAAAAAAATCCAGAAAATCACATTGTAGGATTTTTAATGAATTTATTTGCAAATTATGGTGGAAAATAAGTATTTGGTCAATAACAAAAGTTTCTCAATACTTTGTTATATACCCTTTGTTGGCAATGACACAGGTCAAACGTTTTCTGTAAGTCTTCACAAGGTTTTCACACACTGTTGCTGGTATTTTGGCCCATTCCTCCATGCAGATCTCCTCTAGAGCAGTGATGTTTTGGGGCTGTCGCTGGGCAACACAGACTTTCAACTCCCTCCAAAGATTTTCTATGGGGTTGAGATCTGGAGACTGGCTAGGCCACTCCAGGACCTTGAAATGCTTCTTACGAAGCCACTCCTTCGTTGCCCGGGCAGTGTGTTTGGGATCATTGTCATGCTGAAAGACCCAGCCACGTTTCATCTTCAATGCCCTTGCTGATGGAAGGAGGTTTTCACTCAAAATCTCACGATACATGGCCCCATTCATTCTTTCCTTTACACGGATCAGTCGTCCTGGTCCCTTTGCAGAAAAACAGCCCCAAAGCATGATGTTTCCACCCCCATGCTTCACAGTAGGTATGGTGTTCTTTGGATGCAACTCAGCATTCTTTGTCCTCCAAACACGACGAGTTGAGTTTTTACCAAAAAGTTATATTTTGGTTTCATCTGACCATATGACATTCTCCCAATCCTCTTCTGGATCATCCAAATGCACTCTAGCAAACTTCAGACGGGCCTGGACATGTACTGGCTTAAGCAGGGGGACACGTCTTGCACTGCAGGATTTGAGTCCCTGGCGGCATAGTGTGTTACTGATGGTAGGCTTTGTTACTTTGGTCCCAGCTCTCTGCAGGTCATTCACTAGGTCCCCCCGTGTTGTTCTGGGATTTTTGCTCACCGTTCTTGTGATCATTTTGACCCCACAGGGTGAGATCTTGCGTGGAGCCCCAGATCGAGGGAGATTATCAGTGGTCTTGTATGTCTTCCATTTCCTAATAATTGCTCCCACAGTTGATTTCTTCAAACCAAGCTGCTTACCTATTGCAGATTCAGTCTTCCCAGCCTGGTGCAGGTCTACAATTTAGTTTCTGGTGTCCTTTGACAGCTCTTTGGTCTTGGCAATAGTGGAGTTTGGAGTGTGACTGTTTGAGGTTGTGGACAGGTGTATTTTATACTGATAACAAGTTCAAACAGGTGCCATTAATACAGGTAACGAGTGGAGGACAGAGGAGCCTCTTAAAGAAGAAGTTACAGGTCTGTGAGAGCCAGAAATCTTGCTTGTTTGTAGGTGACCAAATACTTATTTTCCACCATAATTTGCAAATAAATTCATAAAAAATCCTACAATGTGATTTTCTGGATTTTTTTTCCTCAATTTGTCTGTCATAGTTGACGTGTACCTATGATGAAAATTACAGGCCTCTCTCATTTTTTTAAGTGGGAGAACTTGCACAATTGGTGGCTGACTAAATACTTTTTTTCCCCACTGTATTCTTGTGCATTGTGGACAATTCTCTGACGTGATGTATGTTCTGAAAGGCAGGCAATAGTAATTAATTATGACATTCAACATTGTCTCTTGATTGTGTGTAGGAAAGGGAGATGGTAAAGAAGGCAGGCATATACTGTATAAGCAAAATATAATAATAATAATAATAATAATAATAATAATAATAATAATAATATGCCATTTAGCAATTAGGATTACATTGAAAATAACACAAGGGTTACATTAAAAATGACCCCAAACCCAATATGCTGGGTTATGTTACAACCCAATACACTGGGTTGTTTTAACCCAGAAATATAGTCTAACATACCCAGCAGCTGGGTCAAGTGCTCAACCCAAGGTGGTTAGAAGTACAACCCAATCCCACTGGGTTGAATCAACCCGACGCTGTGTTTGTCCAATACTGACCCAGCGCTGGGTTGTCGAAATTACCCAAATTGGGTTATTTTTAACACTGCATTTTTTTTGTTGTTGAGTGTAACAATAATTCATTTTGGGAAAATAATATGAAATGCCATATTAGGCATAACTCAATTTCTACCTTTTTAAGATGCAAAAATAAAATAAAATCAGTAAAATGTTTTCAGTATCCTAATTTTGTTTTTGTTTAGCGTGATTGTTTCAGTGCATGCTTTGGACAAAGGACACTCAAAAAGGCAATAGTTCTGAACTGGGTATGATTTAGTTTTTATTTAAATTATTACAATTGTGTTAATTATCTTTTAAACTTCCATTGGTTGAAATCTGTTGCTCAGTTATCACTTGGCTCATGTAAATAATTATGTAGTTGCCCATTTAAACCTCCTACGGTCAACATCCCCATAGTGTTCACATTTTTCTCATGTAAATGTTGTAGCTACATATAAATATTGAACAAACAATTGATTTGGGAAATATCCAGTCTTCTTCATTACCATGCTGATGATTTCAATAATAATAATAATAATAATAATATGCCATTTAGCAGACGCTTTTATCCAAAGCGACTTACAGTCATGTGTGCATACATTTTTACGTATGGGTGGTCCCGGGGATCGAACCCACTACCCTGGTGTTACAAGCGCCATGCTCTACCAGCTGAGCTACAGAGGACCACATTTCAAGTTGTATTGAATATATTTGTATCTGTTAAGACACTGAATACATGTTGTTTAGTATATTTACTACATGTAGTATGTTCAGTTTTTTCTATGAAAAGTTCATTTAAAAAGTTATGGTTTATGTAGATACAACATTTCAGTGTCAACACATAGTAACCAAAAACCTGATCTACAGTGCGTTCAGACCCCTTCACTTTTTGCAAATTTTATTACGTTACAGCCTGGACAAAATACCATATTTACATAAGTATTCAGACCCATTGCTATGAGACTCAAAATTGAGCTCAGGTGCATCCTGTTTCCATTGATCATCCTTGAGATGTTTCTACAACTTGATTGGAGTCCACCTGTGGTAAATTCAATTGATTGGACATGATTTGGAAAGGCACACACCTGTCTATATAAGGTCCCACAGTTGACAGTGCATGTCAGAGTAACCAAGCCATGAGGTCGAAGGAATTGTCCGTAGAGCTCTGAGACAGGATTGTGTCGAGGCACAGATCTGGGGAAGGATACCAAAAAATGTCTGCAGCATTGAAGGTCCCCAAGGACACAGTGGCCTCCATCATTTTGAAATGGAAGAAGTTTGGAACCACCAAGACTCTTCCTAGAGCTGGCCGCCCGGCCAAACCAGAGCTGGCAGCCCGGCAAAACTGAGCAATCGGGGGAGAAAGGCCTTGTCGGGGAGATGACCAAGAACCCAATGGTCACTCTAACAGAGCTCCAGTGTTCCTCTGTGGAGATGGGAGAACCTTCCAGAAGGACATCCATCTCTGCAGCACTCCACCAGTCAGGCCTTTACGGTAGAGTGGCCAGATGGAAGCCACTCCTCAGGTATGAGCACATGACAGCCTGCTTGGAGTTTGCCAAAAGGCACCTAAAGGATTCTCAGAACATGAGAAACAAGATTCTCTGGTCTGATGAAACCAAGATTGAACTCTTTGGCCTGAATGCCAAGCATCATGTCTGGAGGAAACCAGGCAGCGCTCATCACCTGGCCAATATCATCCCTACGGTGAAGCATCGTGGTGGCAGCATCATGCTGTGGGGATGTTTTTCAGCGGCAGGGAGACTAGTCAGGATCGAGGGAAAGATGAACGGAGCAAAGGACAGAGAGATCCTTGATGAAAACCTGCTCCAGAGTGCTCAGGACCTTAGACTGGGGGCGAAGGTTAACCTTCCAACAGGACAATGACCCTAAGCACACAGCCAAAACGACAAAGGAGTGGTTTCGGGCAAGTCTCTGAATGTCCTCGAGTGGCCCAGCCAGAGCCCAGACTTGAACCCGATCTAACATCTCTGGAGATACCTGAAAATAGCTGTGCAGCAACGCTCCCCATCCAACCTGACAGAGCTTGAGAGGATCTGCAGAGAAGAATGGGAGAAACTCCCCAAATACAGGTGTGCCAAGCTTGTAGCGTCATTCCCAAGAAGATGAGGCTGTAATCGCTGCCAAAGGTGCTTCAACAAAGTACTGAGTAAAGTATGAAAAATGTATGCACTCACTAACTGTAAGTCGCTCTGGATAAGAGCGTCTGCTAAATGACTAAAATGTAAATGTAAAGGGTCTGAATACTTATGTAACATGTGATATTTCCGTTTTTATAAATTTGCAAACATTTCTAAAAACCTGGTTTTTGCTTTGTCATTATGGGGTATTACTAATTAATCAATTTTAGAGTAAGGCTATAACGTAACAAAAGGTGGAAAAAGTGAAGGGGTCTAAATACTTTCCGAATGCACTGTATTTTACATATTCACACAGAGTTTGCAGCAAACAGTAAAATGTTCGCCACAAGTTTACCAAGTTCACAGTTTGCCACAAAACGAATCTGCCACAAATTTGCCAAAGGTTTGCCACAAGTGTTTGCCAGAAGCCCGTTTTTTTCGGTAAGGGCTGTCGCAGGTTCTCATCGTCATAGCCACCAGGCAGGAAGCATGGTCCAATGAGGGCACGGTGATAAAAACAATATAATGAAATGACAAAATTGTACGTTTTCCTTTATTGTTAACAACAGGATTTATTTAGCTGTTCAACCTGAATGTAATCGCACAGTGTTCTGCAGTATCTAACAAGATACCTCCGGTGGCTGGACAAGGCTGCAGGAGATTAGCCTACTTTTGTCATGGATCTGAGTTCTGACTGAATCGGTTGGAGGTAATGGGGAGACATTGAAGTTACAGTGTTATTTCCAGTCATTTACATTTAAGTCATTTAGCAGACGCTCTTATCCAAAGCGACTTACAAATTGGTGCATTCAACTTATGATAGCCAGTGGGACAACCACTTTTTTTTTATGGGGGGGTGGGGGAGGGTGGTTGAAGGATTACTTTATACTATTCCAGGTATTCCTTAAAGAGGTAGGGTTTCAAGTGTCTCCGGAAGGTGGTCAGTGACTCCGCTGTCCTGGCGTCGTGGGGGAGCTTGTTCCACCATTGGGGTGCCAGAGCAGCGAATAGCTTTGACTGGGCTGAGCGGGAACTGTGCTTCCGTAGAGGTAGGAGGGCTAGCAGGCCAGAGGTGGATGAACGTAGTGCCCTCGTTCGGGTGTAGGGTCTGATCAGAGCCTGAAGGTAAGGAGGTGCCGTTCCCCTCACGGCTCCGTAGGCAAGCGCCATGGTCTTGTAGTAGTAAAATAATATAAACCTCTTCATTTGGAAGAATATAATTTATAAATGCATTAATGAGATTAGAACTACCGTATTTTATGATAACTAAGACCCTATTGCCCCATTCGTTTCTGATGTAACTGTAAAGCTACTGAGGGTTGCTGATTTCAGTTGAGACACACAGTTTAAAGTATCAAAGTTGAGAAGATCTGAAATGTCTTTCGCACTTAATTCAAAGATGTCATATGTTGTTTGTATGATGTTAACATATGAAAATCTTCCAGGATCCTTCAGGTATCTGTTTTTTGTTTTTTTTACACGTTACATTTTCGTTTTTTTTGAGCAGACTGTTTTCAGGCGAGGAAAACTGTAAGTCGCTCTGGATGAGAGCGTCTGCTAAATGACAAAAAAATAAAATATCTATATGAATAGCAATGCGTCAGCAATACATTTCTCTATTATCTTCTTCTCTTCCATAGTTTTTTCTTAGATCACAAAGCGCTGTACTCAGAATGGTGCAGTCACAATGACAAAGAAATCAAGACTTCAAGGACACAAAGATGATTCAAACTGAATAAATCTATACCTGAGTCAAACCGAGCTGAAAAGCAAGATCGTGACAAAAAATAATAATAATAAGTTCTATGGGACCTTAGACTATCAATATGAAACAAAGCATAGCAAACTGAAGAAACTAAACTATTTGGCAGCACATAAAGATGAATGCCCAAGCATGACTAAGTGAATGTTTCTGACTATCCACAACAGGTGAGTTGATGGGCAATTAGTCTCGCTTCACAAAACTCACTGGTCTACTAGCAGCCATCAATACGGTGGTAATATGATTTATGACACACGAGGTTGCATGTCTTCCCTGCTGTCTGTCTCGGCTTCTGAGCCCAGCAGGAGAAATAGAGCATATCATTCCACATCAAAGCAGGTCCTATCCTGTCTAACTCTACTGTAGATCAGCGTCTGTCAACTCACAGGGCTTCATCCTCTAACCATTACAAGACTCACTGGGTGTGGCCCAAATGGCACCCTATGGGCTTATTGTGGCCTTAAGCTACAATTAATGTAGAGTTAGATGGCTACGTCTCATTGGGCTCTGGTCAAAAGTAGGGGACTACTTTGTGTAGCCACTAACTCTTTCTTCGTTCCCTGTGGAGCATTATGCCACAATAAGCCCATGCCATCCCACGGATCTATCTTTTAGAGGCGCTGTGGGATAAACTCCAGTCCTGGGGACCCACCGTTAAGCACAATTGTTATGATCGTCCTCAGGTGACTGCAGAAAGTTACACAGAATCTGGAATCAGACAAAGTTACTCAGAATCCGGAATCGGACAGAAAGTTGGGTGAGGTTTATCACAGTTTTCCCCTCACATTTTGTAGTTTGAAATTCTGCCTGGGTACTTTAAATCAAACCAAAACAGAGATGATGTCTGCTAGTGACATTTAGTTTGCGGCAAAGTCTTGTGCAGGACAGCTTCCAAAGAGACACAGACTTTACACCTCAACCTAAGGAGTGCCTTGAAGTTTTTTTTTTTTTTTTTTTTTCAAAAGGTTTTAAAGACTCACTCCACAGATAAATGTGGTGCAGAAAGAGAGCGAGAGAGAGACAGACAGACAAAGAGTAGCAGTACACGTTATTTTAAAGACAGTGTGTGCAATAGCAAAGTTTAGCCTACTAAGATATGAGAACATTTTAAATAATAAAACAGACAGGATGAGGAAGCTGACTGACACAATCAGTGGAGTTTTACCCATGAGTCATTGAGCTGAGGGAGACACACAGGACAGTTAGCCTTCGCACATACAAACCAACCAACAAACCAACACAGTCAGATATAATACAGAGAGGGACAGTTTGAATGTCTCATAACTCATAGTAGACATATTAAACAAAACATTGATAGTTTTGTGACTGATGCAATGTACCATACATTATACATCAGTTGAAAAGAGAACTATCTGCCTCAATTATTAAGTGGACAAGCGTCCTAAACTCAGAGCCCTTTGCTGAAGTTAAAGGCTCTAACCAAAACCATTGGCTTTGCTGCCACCTGTAGGACTCGTCTTCTAACTCATTTTGTAGAACTACTAGTGGGCGGTTACGATTGCAATTTACCTGCCATTGCCACTGGCTTAGCAAGTGCAACGTCATCAACGCGTAAAATAAAGGAAGTGAAACCTAAATGACTCGCCTAGAGTTATTTCAGATTTATTCGTTCCCACATTTTGACTGTGTTTTCGAATAGGTGAGTACTGGGATTTATTCATTCACATCAAGGCCATTTGACTAAATCCGTCATTACGAATATATATCGTTGAGTTCTTCTTCCTCTCTTGTTCTTCTTACAAGGTGAACAGCCAGGCTACAGGGTGTAATCACAGATAGAACAATGAGGGTTAGTTATAAAAAAAAAATATTTGGTGTAATCATTAGCCAAACAGTTGCAAACAGTTGAGTTTTGCAACGAAAACGAGAGTTTCTATTGGACAAGTTCAGGTAGGTCCCTCCCCGTTTCGTTCCGTTTGCTTTCGTATGTTTTTGATCAGAATCGGCGTAATGAATACGCCCCTGTTATATCCATTGCACAGGAGAGGGACATTAAGGTGTTTCTGGACAAGAATACCAATGCTTAAAATCTCTTCGACATTTCCTGGTTGCTAAAAGTCTAATAGTTGGCCTAATTTCAGTTTGTCACAAAACAAGCAAGAGAGAATGTAGAGAGTCATTGTAACATCTAAACCGCTGTGAAATATCTTCAATAACCACAAATATAGCATTTTCAGACGTTTGAAGCTGGTGTACAAAACCAAAAGTAAAAGACGCAAAAACTAAACTTCAGAACGGGAAGCATAAAAATAGCATACATGGAACAGATCTACCGCTTCTTAAGACTTTACTTTCAATGAAAATGACAGATTTATAAGTCACATTTCTATGGGAATTTGGGCTGTCACTCAAAAAGTTACATATTGCGGCTTTAAACTTTTACTGCAAATAGCATTTACACATCATTAGCACAGTCTCTCCAAACAAACCACATCAAAAATACTAGATTATTGGAAAACAATAAATCCTGGTCAAAAGTCCCTATGTAGTGTACTATTATAGTGGCATTTGCGAGAGGACACACGCCAAGAAACCTAGTAGTGTATCTAAATCAAATTGTATTGGTGACGTACACACATTTAGCAGATGTTATTGCGGGTGTAGCGAAATGCTTGTAACGTCTATGCCAGGGCAGTCCAACCCTCTTCCTGGAGATCTACGGTCCTGTGGGTTTTCAGACCAACCCTAATTTAAACACACCTGATTCTACTTATTAGCTGCTCAACAAGACCTTAACTAGCTGAATCAGATACGCTAAATTAGGGTTGGATTGAAATCCTACAGGACAGTAGATCTCCAGGAAGAGGGTTGGGCAGCCCTGGTCTATGCTAAAAACGATTTCTGGATGAACAAAACAAAAGCACACGCTGTGTACTCAGCTTACCACGGGGCTGGCCTCTTGTCCTACAGTGAGCTACATGCAAGCGTGTGTCATCAGGGGCTGAACTTCCACTCATAATAATGGCCGGAACGGAATAAATTGAATGACATTAAACACATGGAAACCATGAATCGTACTACACCGGTTCTGACGCTCGTCGGATGTGGCAGGGCTTGAAAACTATTACAGACTACAAAGGGAAGCACAGCCGCGAGCTGCCCAGTGACACAAGACTTCCAGACGAGCTAAACCACTTCTATGCTCGCTTCGAGGCAAGCAACACTGAAGCATGCATGAGAGCACCAGCTGTTCCGGATGACTGTGATCACGCTCTCCGTAGCCGATGTGAGTAAGACTTTTAAGCAGGTCAACATTCACAAGGCCGCAGGGCCAGACGGATTACCAGGACGTGTACTCCGAGCATGCGCTGACCAACTGGCAAGTGTCTTCACTGACATTTTCAACATGTCCCTGACTGAGTCTGTAATACCAACATGTTTCAAGCAGACCACCATAGTCCCCGTGCCCAAAGACACTAAGATAACCTGCCTAAATGACTACCGACCCGTAGCACTGACGTCTGTAGCCATGAAGTGCTTTGAAAGGCTGGTCATGGCTCATATCAACACCATTATCCCAGAAACCCTAGACCCACTCCAATTTGCATACCGCCCCAACAGATCCACAGATGATGCAATCTCTATTGCACTCCACACTGCACTTTCCCACCTGGACAAGAGGAACACCTACGTGAGAATGCTATTCATTGACCAAAGCTCAGCATTCAACACCATAGTGCCCTCAAAGCTCATCACTAAGCTAAGGATCCTGGGACTAAACACATCCCTCTGCAACTGGATCCTGGACTTCCTGACGGGCCACCCCCAGGTGGTAAGTGTAGGTAACAACACATCTGCCACACTGATCCTCAACACGGGGGCCCCTCAGGGGTGCATGCTCAGTCCCCTCCTGTACTCCCTGTTCGCCCATGACTGCATGGCCAGGCACGACTCCAACACCATCATTAAGTTTGCCGACGACACAACAGTGGTAGGCCTGATCACCGACAACGATGAGATAGCCTATAGGGAGGAGGTCAGAGACCTGGCCGTGGGTGCCAGGATAACAACCTCTCCCTCAACGTGACCAAGACAAAGGAGATGATTGTGAACTACAGGAAAAAGAGGACTGAGCACGCCCCCATTCTCATCGACGGGGCTGTAGTGGAACAGGTTGAGAGCTTCAAGTTCCTTGGTGTCCACATCACCAACTAACTATCATGGTCCAAACACACCAAGACAGTCGTGAAGAGAGCACGACAAAGCCTATTCCCCCTCAGGAGACTGAAAAGATTTGGCATGGGTCCTCAGATCCTCAAAAAATTATACAGCTGCACCATCGAGAGCATACTGACTGGTTGCATCACCGCCTGGTATGGCAACTGCTTGGCCTCCGACCGCAAAGCACTACAGAGGGTAGTGCGTACGGCTCAGTACATCACTGGGGCCAAGCTTCTGCTGCCATCCAGGACCTCTATACCAGGCGGTGTCAGCGGAAGGCCCTCAAAATTGTCAAAGACTCCAGCCACCCTAGTCATAGACTGTTCTCTCTGCTACTGCACGGCAAGCGGTACCGGAGTGCCAAGTCTAGGTCCAAAAGACTTCTCAACAGCTTCTACCCCCAAGCCATAAGACTCCTGAACAGATAATCATGGCTACCCGGACTATTTGCACTGCCCCCCCACCCCCACCCCATCATTTTACGCTGCTGCTACTCTGTTAATTATTTATGCATAGTCACTTTAACTCTACCCACATGTACATATTACTTCAACTAGCCGGTGCCCCCGCACATTGACTCTGCACCGGTACCCCCCTGTATATATTGCCTCCCTACTGTTATTTTATTTTATTTCTGCTCTTTTTTTTCTCAACACTTTTGTTGTTTTATTTTACTTTTTTTATTAAAAATAAATGCATTGTTGGTTAAAGGCTGTAAGTAAGCATTTCACTGTAATGTCTGCACCTGTTGTATTCGGCGCATGTGGCCAATAAAATTTGATTTGATGTATTTGTTACCATTACACTAATTCCGCTCCAGTCATTACCACGAGCCCGTTCTCCCCAATTAAGGCGCCACCAAACTCCTGTCCACAACATCCACATCAACAAACAGTGGATGTGGATGTGGATGTTGTTGTGGAAGTTGGCCAGCAGTCACACAAGATTTGGTTTTAGGTTTCTGATCTGGGAGTTTTTCTCTGCTGAAATGTCTTATTTTCTATCACAGATTGACAAGATGAGTGACCTTCCCATCTTCAACCCGTTGGTCCTGATCGGTGTGGGCTCCAGCTTCGCCTTCTCTGGCTTGTTTTACCACTTATACAAAGACAAGAAAGATGACCTAGTCAAGCTGAAGGTAACACACACACAAACTCATGAAGGTGAAATGCAGTACAGTTTCTGTGTTTTCATTTTTCTCTCCCGACTAGGAAATACCCAAATTCATCCCGGATCAACACTTGGTAAGGATCCTCAAGGCATCGCCCCACAGAAAACTGCAGTACGTCGCAGTGGAAGGTAAGTGGAACCCCCCTCCCCCGAAACTGATTAAACAGCCTTTTGATTAAATAATGTGTTTTTATTACCAGTATGCATTTAGAGACGTGTGAAGTATTCTTGTTCCAGGTTTGGTCCAGGCGGACGGTGAGACTCTGGCCAGTCAGTTTGTCCCAAGATGCTTTGGTGTGATCCAGAGGATAGCTGTAGAGGAACACTGGAATGTGTGGAACAACATCACTAGAACATGGTAAGTACACAGAAAATTCATTAGCCATAAATACAGCAATATGTACACACACACTACATGACCAAAAGTATGCGGACACCTGCTCATCCAAAATCATGGGCATTTAATATGGAGTTGGAACCACAGCCCAGCCCTACTGGCCTCGATCAAGAACTACCAATGACCAAGGGAGGGACTGGGTCTGGGACTGGGTCTGGGTCTGGGTCTGGGTCTGGGACTGGGTCTGGGTCTGGGTCTGGGACTCCCTCACAACATCTCTCTCTCTGTCCCCTGACTGCCCCGTCTGTGCCATCAATACATACACAGAGCACGCCTCAACCCTTGCTCTCCATCTTTGGGATTTTCCAACCAGTTCAGCAACCCAACAACTCTCGACTTAACCTCCCAACCCAGCCCTCGGGGTTCGTTTGCACCATTGTGTGATGCTTGGCGTGTTCAGGAAGCTATAGAGACAGTGGTTGGTGATGGGTCAGGTCTTTATAGATTTTTATAATCTTGCGCATACAATGCGGGTAGATTTAGATATTGGCGGGTAAGGTCTTTCACCAGCCACGTTGGCGGGTGGTCAGTTTGCAGGGCTCTGCAGTGCCAGCCTTACATTTGCGAATAAACAGTCAAAGGTCAAGTATGCATGCACATGTTAGAAAAATAATGCAGTAGCTGTTTTCAAAGTATTTCTGCTCTTTTGCATCATAGCTAATTGCGCAAATAAATACTAATCCTATATCCAACCTCGCGCAGCAACACTGCATGGGAGCTGAGCTCACTGAGTGAAGTGCTGATAGATACAGTTTTGTAGGCATGAAAGTTAGTCTAATTTACTTGAAAGTCTACAAAGTGAGACTTTGTCCTCGTGTTTCTTGGCGATTTTAAATTGTTTTGTTCACAAGCTCGGTTGTTTTTCAACGTTAGTTTGAGTCCGCTGCTTAAACTGAGTGAAGAGACGCCATAATCAGATCCCAAATATCACACGTGACAGAACTCGAGTGGCCCCGTTACTACGGTAACCTCCCGCTCTTAAAGGGGCAGCTGGATAATTGTCTCAGATATTTTGATTTAAAAGACAAAAAAAAAGATATGAAATGTACTTCTTACTAAAACATTTCTTGTTCTAGAAACATTACAAAGCATGGTCATTTTTTTTTTGTAATTATGTCAAAAATATTTTGGCTGGTAAAAAAGATCTGAGTGGCTGGTAGATTATATATGTTTTGTCCATCTACCTTGCCACAATGGCTGGTGGACCCTAACAGTACATATTAGGCCCTGTTTATACTCATGGTTTTATGGTTTACTTTAATCATATACTGGGACATCCACGTCTGTGAAGGACATGACATGCAGACAGATGACTTTAAACACAACTTTGCTGGTCATGAGGACCAGGAGATGACTGCCACGGTGGGATTCCTGTCTGTCTGCTGGTCCTGAGGACCAGAGGATGACTGCCACGGTGGGATTCCTGTCTGTCTGCTGGTCATGAGGACCAGAGGATGACTGCCACGGTGGGATTCCTGTCTGTCTGCTGGTCATGAGGACCAGAGGATGACTGCCACGGTGGGATTCCTGTCTGTCTGTCTGCTGGTCATGAGGACCAGAGGATGACTGCCACGGTGGGATTCCTGTCTGTCTGCTGGTCATGAGGACCAGAGGATGACTGCCACGGTGAGATTCCTGTCTGTCTGCTGGTCATGAGGACCAGAGGATGACTGCCACGGTGAGATTCCTGTCTGTCTGCTGGTCATGAGGACCAGAGGATGACTGCCACGGTGGGATTCCTGTCTGTCTGCTGGTCATGAGGACCAGAGGATGACTGCCACGGTGGGATTCCTGTCTGTCTGCTGGTCATGAGGACCAGAGGATGACTGCCACGGTGGGATTCCTGTCTGTCTGCTGGCCATGAGGACCACCATGTAAAGACAAAAATGTGGGACTCCTGTATGTCTGTCTGTGTATGTTGAAGTGCAATGAGTTTGACGGTATGTCAGTCTGTTTTGACCACAACACCTCTTAAATGTGATTTACTTTTCAATCCTTTTGTTTTCAGTTTGGCTTTGAAATGAAAAATCAATCACGTGAGACATGTCCTGTTGGTAAATAGTTAGATTAGTGATGGCTGTATGACATGAAAAATGTATGCACTCACTAACTGTAAGTCGCTCTGGATAAGAGCGTCTGCTAAATGACTAAAATGTAAGATGTAAAAGTAGTTCTCCTGGCATCCGCCAAACCCAGATTCATTTGGTCGGACTGCCAGATGGTGAAGCGTGATTCATCACTCCAGAGAACGTGTTTCCACTGCTCCGGAGTCCAATGGCAGCGAGCTTTACACCACTCCAGCCGACGCTTGGCATTGCGCATGCTAATATTAGGCTTGTGTGCGACTGCTCAGCCATGGAAACCCATTTCATGAAGCTCCCGACGAACAGTTCTTGTGCTGACGTTGCTTCCAGAGGCAGTTTGGAACTCGGTAGTGAGTGTTGCAACCGAGGACAGGCGATTTTTTTAGGCGCTATGTGCTTCATCACTCGGCGGTCCCGTTCTGTGAGCTTGTGTGGCCTACCACTTCGCTGCTGAGCCGTTGTTGCTCCTAGACGTTTCCACTTCACAATAACAGCACTTACAGTTGACCGGGGAAGGTCTAGCAGCGTTAGAAATTTGACATACTGATTTGTTGGAAAGGTGGCATCCTATGACGGTGCCACGCTGAAAGTCACTGAGCTCTTCAGTATGTTTTTGTCTATGGAGATTGCATGGGTGTGTGCTCGATTTTTATACACCGGTCAGCAACGGGTGTGGCTGAAATAGCCGAATCCACACATTTTGAAGGGGTGTCCACATACTTTTGTGTATATATAGTGTAGTATGGACATATGGAAACTAAATAGTACTATGGAGGCTATACACTCTTGGTGGTCCGGCTCAAAGTGGAACTTGGAATCATGTAGGTCTTCAAGAATCACATTTTCTGACAGGAGTCTACATCACCTAAAAGTAATGCAATTGCAACACAATTCAGTACATACTGTAAATTCAACACCACCATTCATCCCTCTTCTCTCAGGAACACCAGAATGACCAACAGGAAGGAGACCAACAACGCCGTCCCCTTCAGTCTTGTTGAACCGGGCGCCTGCATCACCGACATCACCGTCAAGGTCCATTCCCCTCTGGAGGCTTCCGGCTCGTTCCTGGAGAGGGTTCACTGCGGGGTCAAACACGCCCAGGAGGGTCTGGTGAACGTGTTGTTGGAGGGCCTCAGCGGCGAGCGGCCCACGGTGCAGAAGGAGACTGAGGAGCTGCTCCGTGTCGGGACCACTATGACGGGTTTCGGGGAGGTGGTGCTGGAGGGAGGGACCGTGAGACTACAGGCGCCACAGGACGGCCGCCGCTACATCCTGGTCCCCACGGACTACAGGGGGTTCATAGAGGGACACGAGGGCACGGCCAATCTGTGGAAGGGGCTGACGGCGCTGTTTGGGATTACGGGGGCATCGCTGCTGGCCGGGGCGGTTTATAGTACGATGGGGAAAAAGGACAGAAGGGACTAGTAGTGATGATGCCCTCCTGCACATCTAAAATGATTGGATAGGTTTTAAGCAATATGGGGAAAATTCAACTCAGCCTATCAGAAGGTGAAGTATCGCTTAAAACTTTATCCTAGTTCTTTGTAGATATGGACAGTGCATGGTCCACAATTGTAACCGTGGTGATTTTACAGCTGATCAGTCATTCATGATGGACCAAACCAAATATTTTGTTTTAATGAGGGATGATGTCCTAGCTGAATGGGAAACGTCTGTAGTGAATATTACTAAAACCACTCCGAATTTACAGGATTATGGCGGACCATAGGTATTGCAAGACTGTGTCTGACGAATCCCGTCCACAGCGTATCAGTGGCACATCAAGTGTTTTAAGTAGATGCTTCAACAAAGGAGTTCTTATACTGGAATGTAGACCAGTCGTTTAAAAAAAAAAAAAGAAAAAAGTTCTGAATAGATTATTTTTCAAATATTTAAGTTTTAATCGTACTTTCTTTGAATCATTCCTTGCCAGTCGCTGCGGTCCACAAAACTGGTGATTGTAAGGTGTCTGAGATTGTGGTGTATTATGTGATAGACGTATGACTAACGTCAGCAGGTGAGCTTGCTAGTATAACAACTACCTCTATACAGCATTAAACCACTGTGGTTACTTCAAACCGCCCCCAGGGAAATCTGTTGTATTGTTCTGAACTGACAAGAGACCGGTAAAACCTGTCTATACTGAACACTGTAAAAAAAAACAGATCTGTGACATTCTTTATTAATTGGTGATGGTCTGTGTCGGGAGTATCTTGTTTTCACTCATTAAAACCTTACTCAAGTGTGTTCAAGCTTTCTTTTATTAGGGTGTTTAAATCATACCACAGCTTTTGTCTTCTTGTGACATTGTGAGCAAGATGTCACCTTGTGTTGTACACTAAATATCAACAACACCATTTCCTTTTGGAGAAGCAATATGAAGCTGCCGCAGTGTACAACCTGATAACCTTTGACATTCTGGGCCGGTTTTCCCGGACACAGATTAAGCCTAACCCTGGACTAAAAAGCGTCCTCAGTGGAGAACGTCCACTGAAATAGATTTTTACTCCAGGACTACTAGGTTTAGGGCTGTGTTCAATCCGTATCGCGGAAGATCTGCGTTATAGCTCAATTGAAAGGCAATGTTCGATGAGACTGCATTAATGGTAAACACTGTATATGTCGGCTCAATCGGAAATGACCTTTTATGTTTTCACGCGGATCTTCCGCGATACGGATTAAATCCAGCCCTAACTCTGTCTGGGAAACCGGTCCTCTTAAATGCAGATTTAAAGTGGAACCACCATTGGTTTCTATTCACACAACAGTCTCAAGTCTTCAGTCTCTATTCCTCTTCCTCACTCTCCTTCCTCCGAAGACTCATCCTCTGCTTCTTCCAACCACTGGATAAACTTCTGGAGCTGAGGAAGACAGGACATCACCTCTCAGCCATGTGTTTTAGGCCTGGGGCCTGTTCAGGACGTACAGTGCCACCTCTAAAAGACACAGAGGCACGCACTTCGGGTACGTTTAACTGCCCCCTCCGTTGGAAAACAAAATCGCTTTCCCTACACAATGCCTTTGTTGCTGTCATAATGTAAGAAGCCCTGTAAGTGGTACTCACTCCCTGGTTCTTCCGTAGTTGTCTGCTCCTGTCTGTGGTGGTTCCTGTAGAGAACCATTTTAGGATGGCCGCCTCCTCAAGGATCTCCAGCTGGTACATTTTCATCAGCACCTACAGGGAAGGCGACAACAACAGACAAGTTAACATCCAACATCACACGTATTTTTTTTTTTAAATGTAAAAAGCAGGTTGGAACCGGTTCAGGGAACAGAACTGAAAATGCATTTTTTTTTTAGAGGAACAGAATCTGAAACGCAAACGAAAGTGATCTATACTGTTCCGGGACAGAACTGTTATTTAAATAATGATGGGAACCGGTTAATTATGTTATTTTACGTTACAGGAATTTTTTTACAGTCACACAAAAAAAAACACAACAAACCGCCTATGCAAAGTCCTCACACTGTCACTCAAAGTCATTCCATTGTCTGCCTGCCTGCCGGAAAAATCTTTGCCAGTGTGTGTGCCAGGGTTTCCGTTAGGGAAATGTGGTGCCGGGAAGATTTAAATTCACCGGACATTTGAGAAATTTACCCGACATCCATATGTATTCAGATCCGAACTGGCCATCAATAAACAAGGGATATTGGCCAAATGAGACACATTTGCGTCCTTAAAAAGCAGCCTATAGCAAATTACAAAGACAGTAGCCTGCAATTGGCCCCGCCAAAGTTCTCCTCATCTTAGTCCACTACAATATTAAAACTTCTTCACGTGTACTCTACTCACTGTAGACATAGACCTACTCTTCGTCCTCGAACTTCAATGAAAAAGGCCTCCATCTTCGTAATCAACAGTGACCCCCTCTCTCATTCCCGCTCTCTCCTCAGCAGCAGGCGCACGTGCGCCCAAAAGGAGTGCGAATATGGCGCTGACGCTCATATTCGGGGTGTAGGCTATGATGGACAGCCTCTCCCGGACAATTTGGCCCACCCACCCTCTCACCCACCCTCTCACCCACCTTGACCATAGCAGTCTGGTGTGTGTCCTGCTCCAGAAACAGCTCCTCCACAGCAGACAGACAGTCCAGGTGGTCCTGAGCTCTCTTGATATAGTTCTTAAACACCGGAGACCACTTCTTCAGCAGCTGAGAGGCGTGGGGAGGAGAAGAGAAAATAGGTTATTCTGTGACCGTCTCGCCCTCTGTCCCCCATTCACAGCTACACCTCTGTAAAAGTTGTTTTGGGGTAGAGATAGGAGCTGGTCATTTTTGTAAGTGATTTGTCTGTAAAAATGAAGAGCTAGATAAATAACATATATTTATACAAATTATTGGTTGTAGAACAATTTATTGGGGTGTGGTGGTTGTAGGGCTGTAGTTGTAGGTACTTACAGGCAATAGTAAACCAGTGTACTGTAGGGTGGTGAGTTGCGTCCCCTGCAGTTGGAAGGGGTACTCCAGAACAACTCTGGTAAGAATCTGCATTACCTCCTTGAGAGTGATGTTATAGGCATACCTGGTGGGAGAGGGGAAGTACAAGATCTATACATTGAAGATAGTAGCATGGAGCAACATTTAGCTGGATATGTTCTAATGGGACTGAAATATTATTGCACTTCAACAAAGTTTGCACTTCTCTGTAGAGCACTTATCAGGAGCTGACCACTAGTTACTCTTATCAGGAGCTGACCACTAGTTACTCTTATCAGGAGCTGACCACTACTTACTTATCAGGAGCTGACCACTAGTTACTTATCAGGAGCTGACTACTACTTACTTATCAGGAGCTGACCACTACTTACTTATCAGGAGCTGAACACTACTTACTTATCAGGAGCTGACCACTACTTACTTATCAGGAGCTGACTACTACTTACTTATCAGGAGCTGACCACTAGTTACTTATCAGGAGCTGACCACTAGTTACTTATCAGGAGCTGACCACTAGTTACTTATCAGGAGCTGACCACTAGTTACTTATCAGGAGCTGACCACTAATTACTTATCAGGAGCTGACCACTACTTACTTATCAGGAGCTGACCACTACTTACTTATCAGGAGCTGACCACTACTTACTCTTATCAGGAGCTGACCACTAGTTACTTATCAGGAGCTGACCACTACTTACTTATCAGGAGCTGACTACTACTTACTTATCAGGAGCTGACCACTACTTACTTATCAGGAGCTGACCACTACTTACTTATCAGGAGCTGACTACTACTTACTTATCAGGAGCTGACCACTACTTACTCTTATCAGGAGCTGAACACTACTTACTCTTATCAGGAGCTGAACACTAGTTACTTATCAGGAGCTGACCACTACTTACTTATCAGGAGCTGACCACTACTTACTTATCAGGAGCTGACTACTACTTACTTATCAGGAGCTGACCACTACTTACTCTTATCAGGAGCTGAACACTACTTACTTATCAGGAGCTGACCACTAGTTACTTATCAGGAGCTGACCACTAGTTACTTATCAGGAGCTGACTACTACTTACTTATCAGGAGCTGACCACTACTTACTTATCAGGAGCTGACCACTACTTACTTATCAGGAGCTGACTACTACTTACTTATCAGGAGCTGACTACTACTTACTTATCAGGAGCTGACCACTACTTACTTATCAGGAGCTGACCACTACTTACTTATCAGGAGCTGACCACTACTTACTTATCAGGAGCTGACCACTACTTACTTATCAGGAGCTGACCACTACTTACTCTTATCAGGAGCTGACCACTACTTACTCTTATCAGGAGCTGACCACTAGTTACTTATCAGGAGCTGACCACTACTTACTTATCAGGAGCTGACCACTACTTACTTATCAGGAGCTGACCACTACTTACTTATCAGGAGCTGACCACTACTTACTTATCAGGAGCTGACCACTACTTACTTATCAGGAGCTGACTACTACTTACTTATCAGGAACTGACCACTACTTACTTAACAGGAGCTGACCACTACTTACTTATCAGGAGCTGACCACTACTTACTCTTATCAGGAGCTGACTACTACTTACTCTTATCAGGAGCTGACCACTAGTTACTTATCAGGAGCTGACCACTAGTTACTTATCAGGAGCTGACCACTAGTTACTTATCAGGAGCTGACCACTACTTACTCTTATCAGGAGCTGACCACTACTTACTTATCAGGAGCTGACCACTACTTACTTATCAGGAGCTGACCACTACTTACTTATCAGGAGCTGACCACCACTTACTCTTATCAGGAGCTGAACACTACTTACTTATCAGGAGCTGTCCACTAGTTACTTATCAGGAGCTGATCACTAGTTACTTATCAGGAGCTGACCACTACTTACTCTTATCAGGAGCTGAACACTACTTACTTATCAGGAGCTGACCACTAGTTACTTATCAGGAGCTGACCACTACTTACTCTTATCAGGAGCTGAATACTACTTGCTCTTACTTACATATCAGGAGCTGACCACTAGTTACTTATCAGGAGCTGACCACTAGTTACTTATCAGGAGCTGACTACTACTTACTTATCAGGAGCTGACCACTACTTACTTATCAGGAGCTGACCACTACTTACTCTTATCAGGAGCTGACCACTAGTTACTTATCAGGAGCTGACCACTACTTACTTATCAGGAGCTGACCACTACTTACTTATCAGGAGCTGACCACTACTTACTTATCAGGAGCTGACCACTACTTACTTATCAGGAGCTGACCACTACTTACTCTTATCAGGAGCTGACTACTACTTACTCTTATCAGGAGCTGACCACTAGTTACTTATCAGGAGCTGACCACTATTTACTTATCAGGAGCTGACCACTACTTACTCTTATCAGGAGCTGACCACTAGTTACTTATCAGGAGCTGACCACTAGTTACTTATCAGGAGCTGACCACTACTTACTTATCAGGAGCTGACCACTACTTACTTATCAGGAGCTGACCACCACTTACTTATCAGGAGCTGAACACTACTTACTTATCAGGAGCTGACCACTAGTTACTTATCAGGAGCTGACCACTAGTTACTTATCAGGAGCTGACCACTAGTTACTTATTAGGAGCTGACCACTACTTACTCTTATCAGGAGCTGACCACTAGTTACTTATCAGGAGCTGACCACTAGTTACTTATCAGGAGCTGACCACTACTTACTCTTATCAGGAGCTGATCACTACTTACTTATCAGGAGCTGACCACTAGTTACTTATCAGGAGCTGACCACTAGTTACTTATCAGGAGCTGACCACTAGTTACTTATCAGGAGCTGACCACCACTTACTCTTATCAGGAGCTGAACACTACTTACTTATCAGGAGCTGACCACTAGTTACTTATCAGGAGCTGACCACTAGTTACTTATCAGGAGCTGACCACTAGTTACTTATCAGGAGCTGACCACTACTTACTCTTATCAGGAGCTGACCACTAGTTACTTATCAGTAGCTGACCACTAGTTACTTATCAGGAGCTGACCACTACTTACTTATCAGGAGCTGACCACCACTTACTCTTATCAGGAGATGACCACTAGTTACTTATCAGGAGCTGACCACTACTTACTCTTATCAGGAGCTGACTACTACTTCCTCTTACTTACTTATCAGGAGCTGACCACTACTTACTCTTATCAGGAGCTGACCACTAGTTACTTATCAGGAGCTGACCACTAGTTACTTATCAGGAGCTGACTACTACTTACTTTTCAGGAGCTGACCACTACTTATCAGGAGCTGACCACTACTTACTCTTATCAGGAGCTGACCACTAGTTACTTATCAGGAGCTGACCACTACTTACTTATCAGGAGCTGACTACTACTTACTTATCAGGAGCTGACCACTACATACTTATCAGGAGCTGACCACTACTTACTTATCAGGAGCTGACCACTACTTACTCTTATCAGGAGCTGACCACTAGTTACTTATCAGGAGCTGACCACTAGTTACTTATCAGGAGCTGACCACTACTTACTCTTATCAGGAGCTGACCACTAGTTACTTATCAGGAGCTGACCACTACTTACTTATCAGGAGCTGACCACTACTTACTTATCAGGAGCTGACCACCACTTACTCTTATCAGGAGCTGACCACTAGTTACTTATCAGGAGCTGACCACTAGTTACTTATCAGGAGCTGACCACTAGTTACTTATCAGGAGCTGACCACTAGTTACTTATCAGGAGCTGACCACTAGTTACTTATCAGGAGCTGATCACTACTTACTCTTATCAGGAGCTGACCACTAGTTACTTATCAGGAGCTGATCACTAGTTACTTATCAGGAGCTGACCACTAGTTACTTATCAGGAGCTGACCACTAGTTACTCTTATCAGGAGCTGACTACTACTTCCTCTTACTTACTTATCAGGAGCTGACCACTAGTTACTTATCAGGAGCTGACCACTAGTTACTTATCAGGAGCTGACCACTACTTACTCTTATCAGGAGCTGACCACTAGTTACTTATCAGGAGCTGACCACTAGTTACTTATCAGGAGCTGACTACTACTTACTCTTATCAGGAGCTGACCACTACTTACTCTTATCAGGAGCTGACCACTACTTACTCTTATCAGGAGCTGACCACTAGTTACTTATCAGGAGCTGACTACTACTTACTCTTATCAGGAGCTGACCACTAGTTACTTATCAGGAGCTGACCACTAGTTACTTATCAGGAGCTGACTACTACTTACTTATCAGGAGCTGACTACTACTTACTCTTATCAGGAGCTGACCACTAGTTACTTATCAGGAGCTGACCACTACTTACTCTTATCAGGAGCTGACCACTAGTTACTTATCAGGAGCTGACTACTACTTACTTATCAGGAGCTGACCACTACTTACTTATCAGGAGCTGACCACCACTTACTCTTATCAGGAGCTGACCACTAGTTACTTATCAGGAGCTGACTACTACTTACTTATCAGGAGCTGACCACTACTTACTTATCAGGAGCTGACCACCACTTACTCTTATCAGGAGCTGAACACTACTTACTTATCAGGAGCTGACCACTAGTTACTTATCAGGAGCTGACCACTAGTTACTTATCAGGAGCTGACCACTACTTACTCTTATCAGGAGCTGACTACTACTTACTCTTACTTACTTATCAGGAGCTGACCACTAGTTACTTATCAGGAGCTGACCACTAGTTACTTATCAGGAGCTGACCACTAGTTACTTATCAGGAGCTGACCACTAGTTACTTATCAGGAGCTGACCACTAGTTACTTATCAGGAGCTGACCACTACTTACTTATCAGGAGCTGACCACTAGTTACTTATCAGGAGCAGGAGCTGACCACTACTTACTTATCAGGAGCTGACCACTAGTTACTTATCAGGAGCTGACCACTAGTTACTTATCAGGAGCTGACCACTAGTTACTTATCAGGAGCTGACCACTACTTACTTATCAGGAGCTGACCACTACTTGCTTATCAGGAGCTGACCACTAGTTACTTATCAGGAGCTGACCACTAGTTACTTATCAGGAGCTGACCACTAGTTACTTATCAGGAGCTGACCACTAGTTACTTATCAGGAGCTGACCACTACTTACTTATCAGGAGCTGACCACTACTTACTTATCAGGAGCTGACCACTACTTACTTGAGAGAGTTGATCTCTAGGACCAGGTTGTCACAGACAATGTTCTCCTCCAAACCTCTCTGTAGTGTCCCCACCACTTCCAACTGGAAAGCTACACAAACACATTCTTGTTATGGCTGATAATATGTCATTTTCGATGTGTATCATCAATTCAACTAATCAATTAATAAATCAATCAGTACCCCTCACCATTGACGTCGTCAATCTCAGGTGAGACACTGCGACTGCGATCCTGAGATTCCTCGCTGGCCTCACTCTCGCTGTCACTCTCTGGGTCAGGGTTCAGCACCAGGCCTAGGGAAACAGGATATATATTTTATGACTGAGGGCATGGACAGCTGGCCTGACCCAGTCTCTTCACACTACCTTGCATGAGTTTTGTTTTGAAAGTGGCCTACCCCATAGACACTGTGCCAGCTCTTCGTCCTCAGTGTCGTCCACACTAGGCTTCCAGATATAACCTTTACCCTCAGGTCCTACCTCTGCTGGATTAAATGCTGAACAGGTGAAACAGGGAGGTAAGTGTACTGTACAGTCGTCAAGGTTTTGCTCACTGTCATGGACATAAATATCACAGCTATGTCCTGAGATACCTTTGACATATTATTTCCAAAAACAGATTTCCATAACGTTGAAATAACAATATAACTTTGGAAACAAGATCAAAATACATTTCATATCAAAACATCGTTTGTAGACTTATCAATTGTTGAAGCATCGCATAATCCTTTCCATAAACCCACTACAGTAATAAATACTAAGAATGTGTAGAAGGTATAGAGCAGGGGTAGGTCACCCTGGTCCAGGAGGCACTTCATGTTTTTTGATTTAACCAACCTGGAAGATCAGCAGGTATGTTGAATTTAGGCATTCACTGAACTGATCAATTAGTTCAGCTGATTCAAATAATCAAAGGTTGATGATGAGTTGGTTATTAGAATCAATTAGTTATTAGGGGGGGGGGGTATACTACTAATACACACCTTTCTGCCTGGTCTTGTCTTTGCTGTGTCCCACCTCCTGGTCATCACTGAGGAACTCATCATCATCATCTTCCTCCTCTTCCTCAGGGTGATGCATGGACACCACAGTCCCTTCTGGGAGGGACAGGTTCGGACCAATCTCCACCTGGGGAAACAGACAACATGGAATAATGGGAAAAAAATACTCCAAAAGTACTCAACAGTTACTATTTTGAAAGCTTACTGTAGCTAATAACATTTTGATATTAGGAAAGAGTGAAAGCAAAACAGTTATCAACATGTTTCATGCTGGCGTTTTACAATATGTAGCTAATGTTTACATAAATATTTCAATGAGCACCTACAATGAGCACCTACAATGTAAAGTACTTCGAGAGCTACTGAAAGGCACTACAGAAACAACAGTCGATTATCTCTATTCAAGAGGGTAATCTGTTTTCATTAAAAACAGTGTTATTTGGTTGTAAAGACTCAGTTGCCTTACGTTGTATGCGAGGACACACTGTTTGTTAAGGCGTACAGCCTCTTTGACCACCGCCCCGTCACACACTACTGACTGGTGAATCTCTACGTTGCTGGAGATGTCTACGTTGTTCCAGATGTAGCCCCGGTCCAACACCACGTTGTCCCCTACAGAGAGACAACAGAGAGAGGCGGTAAGAGTTGGACTTTCCACTGCTAGGTTCTCCAGGATCACTGGCATCTTGGTAGAACCTAGCAGAGTAGTAATGCAGAGCAAAGAGCAGATTGAAGGAAAACTGCACCGTGGATTCACTCAGAATGTTTATATTGAAAGGACAGGTGCGGTTCCCACGATCTAACCTCATGACTACCTATGGTGGTGAGGTTCCCACGATCTAACCTCAGTTCTGTACCATAGGTAGTCATGAGGTTAGATCGTGGGAACCTCACCACCACAGGTAGTCATGAGGTTAGATCGTGGGAACCTCACCACCATAGGTAGTCATGAGGTTAGATCGTGGGAACCTCACCACCATAGGTAGTCATGAGGTTAGATCGTGGGAACCTCACCACCATAGGTAGTCATGAGGTTAGATCGTGGGAACCTCACCACCATAGGTAGTCATGAGGTTAGATCGTGGGAACCTCACCACCATAGGTAGTCATGAGGTTAGATCGTGGGAACCGCACCACCATAGGTAGTCATGAGGTTAGATCGTGGGAACCGCACCACCATAGGTAGTCATAAGCTCAGGTGTTAGCTTCACTACTGTACCTACGATAGACACAGGGTTCATACACATTTTGACAGATGGAATATCATGACTTTTAACAACATTTCCATTACCAACACTTGGCGGCGTCTCTCTGTACGTATAAATAAAGTATGTGTGATGTGGTATCAACACTGGGAGGCTGCTCTCTGATACCATGTCGTTCAGCAAGGCACTTAAAATCCACAAAGTAGAATACCTGCTGTATAAAACAATGTGGCCAACCCTCAGTCCGGAGAGCTGCTGGGTGTGCATGCTTTTTGATCAAGCCCTGCTCAAACACATCAGAGCCAGTTTATCAAGGTCTGGTTGAGCAGCTAATTTCTAAAATGTGGTTTGTTAGAGGGGGGCTGGAACAAAAGCCTGCATCTATTATCTCTCCTGAAAGATGGTTGACCACTCTTGATGTTAAACATTTCAACATTACAACCAAATAGGTTATGCCTTTTGAAATAATTCGCTCATTCAATATATCAAAGATCAAATAGCTATGGCAGGCAACAAATATTTTTATTCAGATGAAGCAAGCCCATAAATTTTCTTCAGGAAATGTACCTTTTCTAGTTTAGTCATATTTATCTTAGCTACATTTTTACATTTTAGTCATTTAGCAGACACTCTTATCCAGAGCGACTTACAGTTAGTGAGTGCATACATTTTTATTTTCATACTGGCCCCCCGTGGGAATCGAACCCACAACCCTGGCGTTGCAAGCGCCATGCTCTACCAACTGAGCTACACAGGGCTGAGATACCTTGGAAGTGTTTACTTTGCAGGCTGACTAGCATCTATTGAGTTGCAATGTCCCATACATTGGATGCCCAACTCAACTGGAAGTATCTACAAAACAAGTTCAAGCCACATAATCCCAAAGGCTACATTTAATATTTTTTCCTAAAATTCATGTTCACGGTTATCAAATGTTTATTTTCAAACACATGATTTGATTCACCGCAATTGAACCTAATCCCAACTAATACAATGTCAAAGTGAATTGTTAGTTTTGTCAAAATTAATAGTTGAAATGAATCATATCAATTGTTTAAAAAAGTGAATCAACTTTGTATGGCCTTATTCTCGAGTGTCGGTGGAAAGTTTTTTGGGGACATGACGAAAACATGACTACATGCTAATAACAGCTCAACCGTTAACTAGAGGGTAGAAGATATGTTTTGAATTGGCTTCCTAGTCAGTCTGCTCTATCATAGTTTATAGGATAGGCCTACCTGCTGTAATGGCCTACTGTCTGTCTCTCCTTGGGAAACGGCCTACTGTCTGTCTCTCCTTGGGAAACGGCCTACTGTCTGTCTCTCCTTGGGAAACGGCCTACTGTCTGTCTCTCCTTGGGAAACGGCCCACTGTCTGTCTCTCCTTGGGAAACGGCCCACTGTCTGTCTCTCCTTGGGAAACGGCCTACTGTCTGTCTCTCCTTGGGAAACGGCCTACTGTCTGTCTCTCCTTGGGAAACGGCCCACTGTGTCTCTCCTTGGGAAACGGCCTACTGTCTGTCTCTCCTTGGGAAACGGCCTACTGTCTGTCTCTCCTTGGGAAACGGCCTACTGTCTGTCTCTCCTTGGGAAACGGCCTACTGTCTGTCTCTCCTTGGGAAACGGCCCACTGTCTGTCTCTCCTTGGGAAACGGCCTACTGTCTGTCTCTCCTTGGGAAACGGCCTACTGTCTGTCTCTCCTTGGGAAACGGCCTACTGTCTGTCTCTCCTTGGGAAACGGCCCACTGTCTGTCTCTCCTTGGGAAACGGCCTACTGTCTGTCTCTCCTTGGGAAACGGCCTACTGTCTGTCTCTCCTTGGGAAACGGCCTACTGTCTGTCTCTCCTTGGGAAACGGCCTACTGTCTGTCTCTCCTTGGGAAACGGCCCACTGTCTGTCTCTCCTTGGGAAACGGCCCATGCAGCTGATGCACCATTCCAATCCTGGTTGATGTTGACTTTTATTTATAGAAATATTTTTAAAAAACCGTGCCTAAATAAATAACATTAACAGACATTGTGAAATACATTTTTATGACTTTTCGGACTAACATTTTCCATGACTTTTCCAGGCCTGGAAAACACCATTTCAAAATTCCATGACTTTGTCGTGACCCTGTAGAAACAGTAAAACAGTATAATACCTATGGTGCAGTTGTTGCCGATGACGCTGTTCGATATATGACAGTTGGCCCCGATGCTGGTGTCTCGACCAAT
Source organism: Coregonus lavaretus (assembly GCF_964263955.1). Lineage (NCBI taxonomy): Eukaryota > Metazoa > Chordata > Actinopteri > Salmoniformes > Salmonidae > Coregonus > Coregonus lavaretus. The sequence goes on along the minus strand of NC_140010.1, from coordinate 2,984,718 downwards.
CAGAACGTTCTCCTCCATCTGGCTGCCGTGCCCCAGGCTGACCCCCGCGCCCCGGTAGACGTTATGGCGGGAGTGGGTACACCCCTGCCCCCGCTGGTCTGTGAAGTTCGCCTCAGGAGTGACGGGATAGACCCAGCGACGCACCATGTCCGAGGAGACGGAGTCGTACATCTGCAGGTTGGACACGCGGGCTCCATAGCCATCCTGTGTTACATACAGGTGGATCTGGTTGCCAAGGATCTATAGAGCAGGAGGAGGAGGAGATGGTAGACTTGTTTTGCTCGGTAAGGATGTGTATAAGCTATGGTTGGGGCATTGCTTGGGCTGTTCTGGTTTCAATACAACACACACACAGTACATCTTATATACTGTAGCATAATCACTGAATTCGTCTTCTCATACCTCTTCATTGACCAGAATCCCTCTGACAAAGTCATTCCTGGTCTGGTAGTCAAAGTTGTCTGTGAAGAGCTCAGCTACCTGTAAACAAAACCATATACAATGTCTGTAAGCCAGTGTCCTGTCTTCCATACAAGAGACTTGCAGCTCACCTGGTTAAAGACGAGCAATTCCACAGTAAAGGAATTAGCTGAGAGTCAGATTTTTCACTTTAACATGTATGCCAAACAAAAACCATTGAATTCAAAAGTTTAACATTCCATACAACTCTATGCACAATAATTACTTTGAACAATTTACAGAGTAAACAAAACAAAAAAAAAAAAAAAACTTTACTGGAACAACTGTGCATATGCGACCTTTCTGAGTAAATTCTATGGTTTGTTAAACTTTGAAATCAATGGTTTTTGTTTTGTATACATTTAAAACCGTTTCCCGCGTAATTCCGTTACCATGGAATTGCCCAGACAGTAGATTACCTGTGGGGAACAGATACTGATGTGGCAGTCCAGCAGATCATGTCTAACTTCAAACTCATCACTTCCATGTTGGAAAATGTTCTGCAACGATACAGAGAAAACACAATAGTCAGTCCAACACCGCTGAACATCCACACATTCTGAAAATATATTTGTGTTTTTATCTATACTACTTGCTGTGAAGTAAATTGACCTTTTGGGGGATACTATAGTTTTATAAACACATCATACTCTATCCTATCCCTCGTTACCATGGGGAACTGTTCCGTTACCATGGGGAACTGTTACGTTACCATGGAGAACTGTTACGTTACCATGGAGAACTGTTACGTTACCATGGGGAACTGTTACGTTACCATGGAGAACTGTTACGTTACCATGGGGAACTGTTACGTTACCATGGGGAACTGTAGCTTCTTAAGGCCCTGTGTCTTCTGGTAGTGGAGGACCCGCTTGCTCTTGCTGTCCATGGCAACAATCACATCATCCTCCTCGCAGCGAGACTTGTGGCCGGGAGAGGACTCTTTGAACACCATGGTCATCACAGAGATGTTCTTGTCCACCTTACGCCGGTGCCTTCATGAACAACATAAATCCTAGTGTTAATACATGATCACTATGAAAAGGTATAGAAATAGTCCTACCTGCCCATTGGTGTACTACATTGTATACACCTGATTCTACTAATCAGCTGCTCATCACAATCTTGAATAGCTGGATCAACTGTGCTAGATTAAAGCAGGGCTGGTGCAAAAGCTGACACACCCAGTATCTGTAGCTCTCCAGGAAGAGGTTTGGCCAACTCATGAGGATTGGCCACCCAAACCCTCCTCCTGGCGAGATGCTGGGTGTGCAGGCTTTTTCTCCAGCCCTGTTGTCTAAGGTCAAGGGTCAAATGTGACTGACCGGTGCTCCTGTAGGGCCTGGCTGACGTCGATGTTGGACACCACGTCTCCGTAGACCAGGATGAAGTCGTTCCTCACCAGAGTCTTGGCATCCACATCCCGCAACACGTCGCCAAGGGAACGGTACAGATCAGAGGTGATGATGTGGACCACGTTGGGAGAAGTGGGACGACACCACTTGGACTTACTGTTGGGAGGATGAGGGAACATTTATATTGAGAAAACCCTGTGTGTGTGTGTGTGTGTGTGTGTGTGTGTGTTTGGGCGCTAAATATTTTCTATGACTAGTTTTTCCTGGTCAGACAGTGTGTGTATGTGTGTTCTTACAGCAGGTGGTCCTTGATCTTGTTGGACATCCAGCAGCAGAAGACGAATGTCTCCTGAACCCCAGTGGATGTTAGGAACTCCAGGGTGTAGTCTATCATGGCCACATTGCCCAACGGTAGGAGAGCCTGGATGGCACAAAACACAGCAGAGATGTGATGAGTGCAACAATGACCATCGGGTTTGGAGTCTCACATATAAAGCATAAGATGGTGTCAAGAAATCTGAAGTTCTGAGTGATGCTGGCTAGCAATTACGCGATATTTGGTTTTGGATTCCAAGATTAGACTGATGACAACTTTATGTAGCCAAGTTTATTTTTTTATTTTTTTTTAACCAATGTTCAGTTATTAGCAGGATGAATAAATTAACATTGTCGTTGATATTGTGCTTTTGTCACGATTAGTCCCGCTACATGGATCTGATTGTGTCCCACTTAAAGAGATGATCATATATCATGCCATCTGGAACAGTGCTAAATTAGCTGGCTCGCTACCTGACTAAGTTACCGACAAGAACTGCTGGCATGTGGCACCCACAGATTTACTCCCACCAATATTACTAACTAGCTAGCAGGAAAACATATTGACCACAATTGTTATGAAATGTTGCATTTCAAGAACACGAGGTCGCTGCAAGAACGGTAGCTAACTAGCTAGCTATGCTAGCGCTGTCATCCATTGACAATAACATGCACTTAGCCACCTAGAGTTTTCGAGCCGCTAGCATGTACTATTCAATCCATGGCATCATCACATACCCTAGGTTGGTCTTTGGAGATGGGGAAAAACCTCCGGTTGAAGCTATCGGCGACTAACACAGCTTGAAGCGGCTGCTCCTCTTCCTCCTGCTCACTGGCAACGTTACCTTTCTTCTGTTTTCCTCCTCTGCTAGACATGGTGTTTGTTTGACAACTAGTTAGCTAGCTACTAGCAAAAATTTCAACAACCTTTCGTCATACAGTAACAACCACAGATAGAACAATGAGCCAGATGTTGCACCGGATGTATAAATCTGAAGCATCCGGTTAGCATTTCCACTCACCACCAAATATGGTGACAAGAGGAAGCCCAGTGACCGGCGGTGGGAGAAGATGGAGCGAGATGGATTTTAGCCGACATTCTGCTAATTTTCTCATTTACGAAACATTTGATCTCAATACAGTTATCTGTTCCCCAAACTAAAATCTATATGTTCCTAGGCGTTCCCTAACGGAAATATGCAAATACATGCTAGAACGCGCAAATAGGATCTCGCTAGCTCGTGCTTGGCTCTGCCCACCTCCTTGCTTGTTCTGCTCACTATGATTAATTTGCTCCCATTGGAAACGACAGGTTGTGGTCTATCTTGAGTTAGTTATAAGAAATCTGTGGTACAACTACGGCGTCTGCATTGGGACATGTCCTCTTCTTTGGTGGGGTTTATCGGAGGTTGGCATCCAACGTTAATGGCGCATTATCTCCACCTACTGTACTGGAGCGTGGGCTTTGAGATTGAGAACTCTGTTCTTCTTACATTTTACATTTTAGTCATTTAGCAGACGCTCTTATCCAGAGCGACTTACAGTTATTGAGTGTATACATTTTCACTGGCCCCCTGTGGGAATCGAACCCACAACCTTGGCGTTGCAAGCGCCATGCTCTACCAACTGAGCTACACTTCTTCCATTCCCTTAAACCAGTCTTAAACGAAATGGAATATAAAAATAATATGCCATTTAGCAGACGCTTTTATCCAAAGCGACTTACAGTCATGTGTGCATACATTTTTACGTATGGGTGGTCCCGGGGATCGAACACACTACCCTGGCGTTACAAGCACCATGCTCTACCAATTGAGCTACAGAGGACCACCTGAAGGTTTTCTTAACAAATCAATTAAACTTGGCTCCTCAATAACATTATTCCTTAAACATCCCATATTGCTGGTTTAACAGATGTTAATCGTACTCTCCCTGCGTTGTGTTTAGTTTAAAGAAATCACCCCAGTCAGTGGTCCCAGTTTATCTTTATTTATTATCTGTGATTAAATAGGAAACAGCACGTTAGTTGCGCAGGGCTTTAATGATGTTGATGGCTGTCGATGGTAAAATCCCTTGCATCATATTTTTCATACTGGGGTATAAACAAAATACACAAATACAATACAAAATATGTGTAAATACCTGTGATTAAATAGGAAACAGCACTTTAGTTGTGCAGGACGTAATGATGTTGATGGCTGTCGATGGTAAAATCTGTAGCATGAAAACAACTGTGTTAGCAGTGAGTTTATGTGACCATTTCATCGGTGCATGCTAGCTAACACACTTATATACAGGAAATCATATACCAAAGCACATCCCAGGAAGCCCCTCAATCCCTAACAGGTACCATATACCCACACAGGTATAAATCAGGAATGTACAGCGAACTTGTACACATTGTAAAATATAGAAATAGAATACAGGATTCAGAACGTGACCTACGCCTTGCATCACATTTTCATACTAGGGAGACCTGACGTTCGATCTCCCCTTATCTGCAAGCGGGGCCAATAACAACACGCCTTATTGTCATCGGAATTGAACCAACCAATAAGAGTGCTTGAATATTAAAAAACACATTTCTTTAGGAAACATAACCAACCCTGTTACACTGACACTGAAATAGGATGTGTTCCACAGTCTGGTATCTCCTCCTGGCAGTGATCACACTTCCCGTGGAGAAAATGTTTTTATTTTATTTATTTTTTATGTACTTAATATGCATGTTTAACACAATGCCCAACAGTTTATCAAACTTTTGAGATAAACATTTTTTAAAGTATTGGAAGCGTTACTTTTTCCACCACGACCAGTGATCAGAGTTTTTACCCCAACATTTTTTTTTTTACCACTACATCACTGCACACTTCCCAGTTGGATGTTTTCCTACTACTGTAATGTCAAAGTGCTGTTGAGCCTTGTGATGACACTTTCCTCCCTTCTCCAGGATCAAATCAAATCAAATTTGATTTGCCACATGCACCGAATACAACACCTTACAGTGAAATGCTTATTTACAAGCCCTTAACCAGCAATGTTAAGTAAAAAATAGATAATAAGTAAAAAAATTGTTTTAAATAAAATAATTAAAGAGCAGCAGTAAAATAAAATAACAGTAGGGAGGCTATATACAGGGGGTACCGGTACAGAGTCAATGTGCGGGGGCACCGGTTAGTCGAGGTAATTGAGGTAATATGTACATGTGGGTAGAGTCCCTTTCCCTTTTCCGCCCTGTTCCACAACTCTTGCAAAAAAAAATGTAACCACTGTTCTTATTAACCTCTTATCTTCTGGTTTTTATTGATTGTCATTTCCATGTTGACATTAAGATGTTTGAGAGCCTGCTTGGCGAGAACATCCACTTCCTCATTCCCTGTCACTCCCACATGTGCTGGAACACACAACTACCCTAGCTAGCCCTAAACAAGCAATACAAAATCTCATATAACACATCTTTGTCTGCGCAGTGACACAAATTAATTTAAACGAATCAGTGCTGCACAGGAGTCAGAACAGATGAGTACCCTGTTTGGCCGCACCTCTTCCACCCACTGTGCAGCCAATATGTATGGCTGTTGGTGCTGTCATCTTCAGGACAGGAATACCGGCTTACTTAACGGAGGAATAAACACACATGTTCATCGTTGGTGTTTCAACCAGAACGCGGGAAAATGCCCTTTCTTTATTTTCGCACATGCGCAGTTGTACATTTCTCATAGGGCATAACTGTACCAGTGTAAGAACACAATTTATAACATATTAGTCTATATGTTAACACCCCCACTTGCTCTTATACTGTACAAGTCGTATTCAACCTAACTATCAACACATTTAGCTTACAGTTATACATCTCACAAATGTCAGTTTACATTCCAAATATATAACCCAAGAATTTTTCATTTTTGAACTTCGTTACAGGTTTAGTCAAAATATCTGCAACCATGTCTGCCGTTGGACAATATTCAATACTTATTTTGCCATCACTGAGCGCAGATCGAATGAAATGATATCTGATGTCAACATGTTTACATCTCTGACGACATACTGGGTTCTTTGACAGAGCAATTGCACCTTGGTTATCTTCAAAGATTGTTACTGGTGCATATTGGCACTCACTATCCATCTGGCCCAAATTATCAAAATGATCCTTTCTGTTGCAGTTTGTTTGTTGTAAACACAGTGATCAGCTGGGTTCTGTGTAAAACCATTTTCACTAAGGTGATCATGCAACATTTTGTTCCAGTTCCTTCCTGACTGTTTCAGGCCGTACAGTGACTTGTTCAGTTTGCAGACTAGTTGCTCACCTGTATCTGACCTGACTTCAAAACCCTCTGGTTGCTCCATGTACACTTCACAGTCAATAGGAGCATGTAGATATGCTGTTTTGACATCCATCTGATGTAACTCTAAGTCATACTGAGCTGCTAGCTGCATCAAACAACGTACTGATGTCATATTTGCAGTTGGAGAAAAAGTCTCCTTATAGTCTATTCCTGCCACTTGACTATATCCCTTTGCAACATATCTTGCCTTGTATGTCTCAGTCTCATCTGAATTGTTTTTGACCGCATAGACCCACCTGCCCCCCACTGCATTTTTACCCTCTGGCAGTGTGGTCAATGTGAATGTATCATTTTCCCTAAGGGAATCCATCTCCTCCTTCATAGCAGTAGCCCAAATCTCTGATTTTGGTGAAATCATTGCTTCTTTGAAGGTTTGTGGTGCATTGCACATTACTCTGTAGCAGTAGTCAACACTAGGTGGTATCTGGTCATCACACTTCACTTTACACTCATAGTCTTTTAAGTACTGTGGCTTCTTCCTCTCTCTGTCTGGATAGCGTGGACTCTGACTATCTGAAGTCTCGATTTGCACATCTTGTGTCCCTTCGGAATTTTGATCTGCCATCTTGGCTTTTGGCATGGGGGATTGAAATCTCTCCCCATGAAGATCATCACTCATTTCCAAATCTGTCTGAGTTTGGCGTTCGACTACACATTTTGTAACGAACTTGACTAATCTGTTTTTAAGAACTTTTCCAGTGTCTGGGTAGTAGACTAGGTATGCTGGACTATTTTTATCATACCCGACAAAAATACCCTTTTCACATCTTGAGTCCAACTTTTTCTTGTTCTGTCTTTATGCATAGCAAACAGATCCAAATTCTTTCATCTTTGAAAGATCAGGCTTTCTCCCAGTAAACATGTAGTGTGGAGTCTGTCCTACACGCTTATTGTAACACCTATTGCGAATTACTGCAGCAGTCATTACAGCATATGTCCACAATTTCTTTGGTAGGTTGCTCTCAAGTAGCATGCATCTTGCCATTTCAAACAGTGTTCTCCAATTTCTCTCAGCAGTCCCATTTTGATGGGGTGAGTAAGGGGCTGAAGTTTCATGTCTTATGGCATTCTTACTGAGCAGTGACTGGAACTCTTTGGCTGTGTACTCTGTGCCATTATCTGACCTGACACACTTTATTTTTCCATAAGGGGCCACATCAGCAATAAACTTCTCAGTAGCTTTTACAGTATCACTTTTTGCTTTTAGGAAATACACAAAAACTGTTCCTGAATAATCATCCGTAAATGCTAGAGTATATCTGAACCCATCTTTCGCCTCTGGCTCAATAGGGCCAGCCAAATCAGTGTGCACAAGCTCAAGAGCTGCTTTTGCCTTTTCATCAGGCTCTCTGTTTCTGCTCTGAACAAATTTTCCCTGTGTGTAGATTTCACAGTTGAGGGTAGATTTGTCAATCTTACCTGTGATTTTCATTCCCTCTGTCACATTTTCTAACTTTGACACATCCTCAAAATTACAGTGGCCAATAATTTTGTGCCATGTGTGAATATCATAGCACCCATGACATCCATCATCATTTTCATCACTTACAGTGTTAAGATAGTAAAGTCTATCGTACTCCTCGATGTCAAAAGTGGTACCGTTCTTGTGGATGAGCTTGTTACACCCCTGTCGAAAGTTGACTGAAGCTCCGTTGGCTGTCGCTGCTTTAACAGAGAAAATGTCCTGTGGAAACGACGGCACGTACAGCGCCTTCGTCAGCGTTGTTTTCACCCGACGACCCGTGTTGTCTCTCAGGTAAACCTCCGCTGCACCTCTCCTCTCCGCGACACCATTCGTTCTTGTTCCGTCAGCCAGCTCCACGGAATGTTTTTCCGGTTTGAAAGTCTCGTCAAACTCCTTAAACTTCCCGATGTCTGTGACTATATGTGACGTTGCTCCCGTATCAACCATCAGCCCTTTATGTTTCAGTCCACGAACCTGACAGTCACTTATTTTGAATGCAAATGTGTGGCCTTCAGCATCTGTTGCTTGTTTCACATTGTCTCTTCTTTTTCGTCTGCAATTTGCGTCAGTATGAGTGGAGCGCTTGCAAAAACTACACCACTGTCTCCGTTCTCTGTGCTCTCCAGTAACGGTACATTCCCGGCCCTTGTGCCCTTTCTGGCCACAGTTGAAGCAGGTTATCTCGGTCCCTTTATCTCTTCCTCTTGGCCAGCTAACTTTAATGTTACTTGCCTTCATCGCGTTGTCGTCAGTGGAAATGGCGCTAAACTTCTCAGTGCTTTCATAGCTCCTCAACTTGGTCTTGAACTTGCCATAAGTTGTCGGCTCGTCACTCTGCGTTATGTGGATGGCAAACGGCTTAAATGATTCGGGCAAACCTTTCAGAATCATTGCAATCAACAGCCCGTCACTTAAAGTCTCTTCAGCATTCCTCAGTGCTGTAATAGCCGTCTCAGCACGAATGATATAATCCGTAACACTTTCGTCACTGGCTTTCTGAAGAGAAGTTAGCTCAGTGTAGAGGCTAATCACACGTGGCTTCCCTTTACCTGCATAATGTTCCCTCAATATCTTCAACGCTTTTCTCCCATCATCTGCTGCTTCTCTCATTATCAGGGAAAGACTTTTATCATCCAAAACCTGTATCAATTCGGCGTAGGCTTCTTCATTTTTCTCTCCGTCTTCTTCATCTTCATCCACGCTCAATATGGTGGCCTTTAGCCCTAGCAAACGCAAGTGTCCCAAAAACTTTGTCTCCCATAACTCGTAGTTTTTTTCATCTCCGTCGAAACATAATCTATTCCATCGGCTTCCATGTTCCCTCCTGGGCCCATAACCTGTTGGTGCTGTCATCTTCAGGACAGGAATACCGGCTTACTTAACGGAGGAATAAACACACATGTTCATCGTTGGTGTTTCAACCAGAACGCGGGAAAATGCCCTTTCTTTATTTTCGCACATGCGCAGTTGTACATTTCTCATAGGGCATAACTGTACCAGTGTAAGAACACAATTTATAACATATTAGTCTATATGTTAACAATGGCCATGCAACTTCTTGTGTTAACAGAAGTGATCTGTTGCGCTTTTTGTCACTGCCGCCTCAAACTCAAGAACATTAAAAGCTGTGCCTGTCCTCCCTGTTTTAGGGTCCTTAGATGCATCACTGAGTGCACAAAACAGGAACACCTTCCTGAACCCTCTTTTGCCCTCAGAACAGCCTCAATTCGCCGGGGCATGGACTACAAGGTGTAAACACACACACAAACCGGTGCGCCTGTATGGAACGCCGTTTGGGTCTTTGCTTGTCAAAAAAGATACACGTGAAATAACACTATTTGAAGCGTCAAATAAGCTTTTAATTTGACACGTCAAATAACACAATTCTATTATAGACTGGTGTGTGTGCTGACTTTGCAGGCGCAAGCCAAACGCCACCGTTACGATCAGTGTCAAAGCTGTACAATACTGCGTTGGTAATAAGGCATTATTTGTTCGACCGAATGGGAAAACGTCTGTGTGAGCATTTGAAATTAGATCAGGTTCAAACGAGCAGGATCAACATTTTTTGCAAATATCTTTGATACAGATGTTATTAGCAACTGTCACGATCGTCTAATGAGGAGGACCAAGGCGCAGCGTTGAAAGTGAACATAGTATTTATTAGACTGATCACACGATCAAAATAACTGACGAAAACGTGATGTCTCTGGTTACATAAACAAACCAAAATGAGAACAAGAAACCACAACACAAAGTGAAAAGACCGATAGTTAAATATGGCTCCCAATCAGAGACAACCAGCTGACACTCGTTGCCTCTGATTGGGAGTCACTCAGGCCAACATAGATATACAAACATAGACTTACACACCCTGGCTCAACATAACATAGTCCCCAGAGCCAGGGCGTGACAGTACCCCCCCCCAAAGGCGCGGACTCCGACCGCGCCAAACAACCACAACAGGGGAGGGACCGGGTGGGCACTCCGCCTCGGCGGCGGATCCGGCTCCGGACATGACCCAGGCACGGGTTGTGCTGGACTGACGACGCGCACCCCTGGCTTGGTGCGTGGAGGAGGAACGGGCCTTACCAGGCTGACGACGCCCACCGTAGGCTTGGTGCGTGGAGCAGGGACCGGCCGGACTGGGCTGACGAAGCACACCACTGACCTGGTGCGGGGAGCAGGAACGGGCCGGACCGGGCTGACGAAGCGCACCCCTGACCTGGTGCGGGGAGCAGGAATGAGCCGGACCGGGCTGACGACGCGCACCACAGACTTGATGCGGGGAGCTTGGATGGGCCGGACTGGGCTGGCAACGCGCACCACCGACTTGGTGCGGAGAGCAGGAACGGGCCGGACAGGGCTGACGAAACGCACCACAGACTTGGTGCGGGGAGCAGGAATGAGCCGAACCGGGCTGACGACGCGCACCACTGACCTGGCGCGGGGAGCTTGGATGGGCCGGACTGGGCTGGCGACGCGCACCACCGACTTGGTGCGGAGAGCAGGAACGGGCCAGACCGGGCTGACGACGCGCACCACTGACTTGGTGCGGGGAGCAGGAATGGGCCGGACCGGGCTGACGACGCGCACCACTGACTTGGTGCGGGGAGCAGGAATGGGCCGGACCGGGCTGACGACGCGCACCACTGACTTGGGGCGGGGAGCAGGAACGGGCCGCGCCGGGCTGACGACACGCACCACAGGCTCGATGCGAGGAACAGGAACAGGCCGGACCGTACTGGGGACACACACCACTGGCCCTACGCAGGGATCAGGAACGGGCCGGACCGGACTGGTAACACACCCCAGTACCTCTCGCCGTGCCTCCACACTTTCCCTCTCCTCTGTGACCAGTGGCCCCCTTAACCTGGCGGCCTTCTCTGCCAACCCTCTGCACCACTCTATCCCGTACTCCTGCTGCCCCGTCGTCCACGGCGTGAGCCCCCCCCTAAAAATTTTCTGGGCTTGTCTCTCCCCCGTGGACCAGGCCTCCATGGTTCTCATCCAATTCTCTCTCCACTTCTCGTAATTCCAGCCTTTCTCCTCGTCACGCTGCTTGGTCTGGTTTTGGTGGTTTCTTCTGTCACGATCGTCTAATGAGGAGGACCAAGGCGCAGCGTTGAAAGTGAACATAGTATTTATTAGACTGATCACACGATCAAAATAACTGACGAAAACGTGATGTCTCTGGTTACATAAACAAACCAAAATGAGAACAAGAAACCACAACACAAAGTGAAAAGACCGATAGTTAAATATGGCTCCCAATCAGAGACAACCAGCTGACACTCGTTGCCTCTGATTGGGAGTCACTCAGGCCAACATAGATATACAAACATAGACTTACACACCCTGGCTCAACATAACATAGTCCCCAGAGCCAGGGCGTGACAGCAACTTCTGGGGTACCTTAGCACCAATGCAACCAGCCTGAAAACAATGACCAGTAGAAACTGTAGTCATTTTCAATATCCTTAGCAATGATTTAGGAAGCTAGGTAGCCACTTGTTGTTCTCCTATTGCAATAACTAGCTAGCCAGCTACTTAACCCTGTTGCCCAAAACGAACGTTATAAGAAGCCAGCTAGCTTCATATGGCTAGTACGGTTTGACCGGACCGGGTTATGTGTTGTAAACCTAGCCACAATAAGGATGAGCCACAATAGTGGAATTTGCGTTTCGCCTTCAAAATAAAACTCCCTCTGAGAGTGATGCAGAAGGTAACAATTGGTGGAATCATGCCTCTGGAATAGTGTTCAGTACACATAGTAGGGTGACTGGTACAATAAATGTGGCTCAATTCACAGTGGTTTCAGAGTCCCGCAATAAGAGCTACGACGCTAATGTTCTCTGGGTGTCACTGAGTAGACTGATACCACATGTCATTGATCCACAATCCATAGGTACGGCTGTACAGTGAAATAACTATGCCCCCAATGCAATTCTAAAGTCTAATACATCCCGTGTGATTTCAACAGATTTTTGTTATATTAACCAATTATTGTATTTTGTTGAATTTATATAAGAACATTCCAACCTCGTTTAGCATGATCTATTCCATTATGGCATGATTCCACTATTTGTATTGTCATATCGGGTGAATGCTGGCAATTATTGCTGTCAACAAAGAGTCCGCTTAGGCTGCACCATGATTAGAGGCTTTTATTAATATCACACGTTTACAGCATAAGTTACAGACCCGCGGTGTCTGGAGAAGTCCCGTCCAAAATTAATCTGAATGCTTCTGACCGCTCTTCGTCTAGGTCCTACTTATAAACAATGGCAATAAATGGGTTGCTCCCTTTTTCGTCCAATCACCTATCCCCCCTGGGGCGTCACCCTCCAACTGCTACATTTGAACTAAGATAAACAACATTCCATTTCTTCATGAAAAACATTTAACAAAGGCATAATCCTAATACACGACATTTCCCCCCTTCGAGACTAACTAAAAGTCTCGAAACCAAACAGAATAGGATTATGACAAGTAACAATTTATCTTATTGAGTATCTTTAACATTAAACCAAAAACATTCTCCTCTAGAGTGTATATACCTTTCTATGAAATATGAATAACTGTTTATGAAGTGTGAATACATTACTATGAAATATGAACAAATCTTTATGGAGTGTAAGAGCGAAAAACTGTCCGGCAGCCATCTTTCTAGATATCCATCCATCAATCAAGACAGTAAAATTCTCTCACGGTCCCTCTGCCCCAGGCAACCACCTAGATACTCCAGATAAACTCATAAACCATGTAAATGCATTTGAAACTATGATGCAATTAAATACACATGTAAGCCCCTGCAAACAAAATACTATCCAAAAAATGTCCACTCTAAGGTTGGTCAACCCATTGGACCCTACAGTGGACCTCTCCCTGCCTAGACTCCCTGTCCCTAAGCATCAACGAAATAAACAAAAACATCTAAGATCCTCACATGTATTCAAAAACATCAAATATCCTTCTACAAAAATTAATACCTAAGAATATGACACAAATTATGTATTACACATGCAAATATGTCTATATTTCATTGCAGACACTGGAATGTAGTCCACTACACTTCATCTCCCCGTAGTCTCGACTTCCAATGGATTGTTGATGATGGAATGGGAACCTTTCCACACCCTCCTTGTTTCATCTCCTCCAGTCATTGTCCTTTCATATTGTCCCTTCATATTGTCCTTGTTTGAGTATTTCAATCTCCACATATTCCCCCAAATGCTTCTGGAAGAAAAGAAAAGACCAAACAGTATCTTTTGCAAAACAACACTTTCAAATTAAACATCAATATCAACTACGAATATAGAAATGATATATAAATGATGTATGAATCACATTAACCATTTCCCCCCTTTGATTCATAAAATCATACTAAAATCACACTAATATTGAATTTTTTTTTGAAAAATGATCAAATAATCAAAAAGGATATTTATCCATTAATACTCCATCCAGACCCCCTTGTCCATCTTCATCCAGATCAGGAACAGTCAACAACGGCATCTGAGTGTTGTCTCCAGGCATCACTACTCCAACCTATCTCAATATCATAACTTTCTCAAAGGTCAGTAACACATTACAAACATCACACACCGTGCTACCAAAGCTGCTATTAAAATGTAATCCATCACTGCTCCTACTGGCCTAACTGATCTTGCAACCAAGTCTTCGCTGACTTCCGCTCCTTCAGATCTACCAAATGCATCCCTTATATTCTTCAATGCATATATAACCCTAGTGATAATATCTGAACTATCTGGACTGAAAGTATAACTAACATTATCAATATGATCTTCCCAAATGTTACACCATATCATGGAAAAAGTCCCCCCTTCTCTCTTGGACTCATCCTTCAATGATTGGCTTGAAGACTATGACATGTAGCCATGTCTCTTTTCACCCTATTTTCAACCCTAGATTCAGATTTATCTGTGTCCGGTGCTACCCCTCTTTTAATAGTAAAAGCCTCATATGGAAGCTTCAACGTTGACATGTAACAACATCCTATCCATCCATAGGGTAAGAATATATATGCTTTATCACCACAAACCCTCAAAATATCTCTAAAATTCCCAATAGTCACATTGTCAGGCAAAAGCTAATCTTTTAACCCTCAAAGTCCTGCTCTTCTTACTAACTGGAACATAAAAAGTAACATATTTCTCATTACTACCCTTAAGGTCATGCATACCCAAAGTTATCATATAATCATCACAATCTGATATTCCCATAAACATACCCCTTACATCATATGTTTTATTAGAACAAAAACAACTTTTAGCCCTCAATGGTTTTGTAGTGTCGGTTATTCGTAGTTGTTACCGTCAATCAAGGAGTCTGCTTAGGCTGCATCGTGTTCAAAGGCCTTTATTAATACCACGAGGTTACAGCATAAGTTAACAGACCCGCGGATCCGGAGAAGCAGTCCCAAATGAATCTTAATGCTTTCTGCCCCTCCGTCGTTGTTCCCCCAGTATATATAACCTTCCAAGATGTGGGTGGCTCCCTCTACTGTCCAATCCCCGTGTCTACAACACACTTCCTATCTGTCGTATGTGGCGTCACACTAAAACCTTCCCTCTTGATACCAAAAATCAACATTCTTTCAGTTCCATTGAAAAAACATTTAACACCATCATATTGTCAATACACTACATTCCCCCCTTTCGAGACAACCTAAACGTCTCGAAACCAAACAGAATAGGATTATAACAAGTAACAATTTATCTTATTGAGTATCTTTAACATTAAACCAAAAACATTCTCCTCTAGAGTGTAAATACCTTTCTATGAAATATGAACAACTGTTTATGAAGTGTGAATACATTACTATGACATATGAACAAATCTTTATGGAGTGTAAGAGCGAAAAACTGTCCGGCAACCTTCCATCCATTAATCAAGACAGTAAAATTCTCTCACGGTCCCTCTGCCCCAGGCAACCACCTCGGTACTCCAGATAACCTCATAAACCATTCAAATGCAATTAAATACACATGTAAGCCCCTGCAAACAAAATCCTATCCAAAAACATCCACTGTAAGGCTGGTCAACCCATTGGACCTTACAGTGAAACTCTCCCTACCTAAATTTCCTCTGTCCCTAAGCATTCACGAAATAAACAAAAACATCTAAGATCCTCACATGTATTCAAAAACATCAAACATCATTCTACAAAATTAATCCCTAAGAATATGACACAATTATGTATTACACATGTCTATATTTCATTGCAGACACTGGAATGTAGTCCACTACACTTCATCTCCCCGTAGTCTCCTCTTCCAATGGATTGTTGATGATGGAATCAGCCACACCCTCCTTGTTTCATCTCCTCCAGTCATTGTCGTTTCATATTGTCCCTTCATATTGTCCTTGTTTGAGTCACATGTTCCCCCAAATGCTTCTGGAAGAAAAGAAAAGAAACGACCAAACAGTATCTTTTGCAAAACAACCCTTTCAAATTAAACATCAATATCCACTAAGAATATAAAAATGATATATAAATGATGCATGAATCACATAAACCCATTCCCCCCTTTGATTCATAAATCATACTAAAAATCACACTAATATTGAATTTTTTTTTGAAAAATCATCAAATAATCCAAAATGATATTTATCCATCAGTTCCACTTGTCCATCTTTATCCAGATCAGGAACAGTCAACACCGGCATCTGAGTGTTGTCTCCAGGCATCACCTTCCAACCTATCTCAATATCATAGCTTTCTCAAAGGTCAGTAACAAATTACAAACCTCACACACAGTGTTATCAAAGCTGCCATTAAATGTAACCCATCACTGCCCCTACTGGCCTACCTGATCTTGCAACCAAATCTTCTCAGATCTCCCAAACACATCCCTTATATTCTTAAATGCATATATAACACTCGTGACATTATCTTGACTCAAAATATCTACTAATATTATCAATATGATCTTACCAAATGTTACACCATACCATGGAAAAAGTCCCCCCTTCTCCCTTAGATTTATACTTCAATGATAGGCTTGAAGACTATGACATGTCTTCATGTCTCTTTCATCCAATTTCAAATATAGCTTCAGATTTCTGTGTCCGGTGCTACCCCTCTTATAATGGTAAAAACCTCATATGGAAGCTTCAACGTTGACACGTAACAAAATCCTGTCCATCCATAATGTAAGAATATATATGCTTTATCACCACAAACCCTCCAAATATCTCTAAAATTCCCCATAGTCACATTGTCAGGCAAAAGCTAATATTTTAACCATCAAAGTCCTGCTGTTCCTACTACCTGGTACATAAAAAGTAACATATTTCTCATTACTACCCTTAAGGTCATCCATACCCAAAGTTATCATATAACATCACAATCTGATATTCCCATAAACATACCCCTTACCTCATATGTTTTATTAGAACAAAAACAACTTTTAGCCCTCAATGATTTCACCTCAAATGCTTCAGTTACGCTGTTACCTGATTTTACTTTACCATCCAACAAATGCAAACAAGTTAATTCACTTAATCCAATAACACCTAACCCTAGGCTTAAACAAATGTTTTGACAACGACATTATTTTATCTGTTACTGATTGTTGCTGATACCACAGTCATGACAAAGCATAAGATTGACACATACTTGATAGAGGTCAAACGACCGTCTCTAACATGTTTGGTTCTGGAATTCTCCCCAGACCTGGACCCTCAAGATTCCTCACTGATCTTACAGAATGAGCTGCTGGAACCTGCCCATCTATCTCTAATTTTCACAACAGAAGAATCAAACCACTCCCTTTAGTTTCTCTCTTCCCTAACGAGCGGTACTGATCAGATACCTCTCCTTGTCTGTCATTAAAATCAAAGACCTCATCCTGTCCTCCATGATGGATCTATATTCTCTCTACTACTATCTGTTCTCCTATTTTAACCCTATTCGTACTATCATTGACAGCACTCTCCATCCGTAACATAACCCATGAGTCCTTCTTGCGACCACCTTTAATTTCAGAAAAGTTGTTGTCGGTGTCATACTTCCTATATTTGCTATTGACCTAATATCATTAATCCCTTCCAAAGTTACCATTAAAGTAGTTGATGTATTAACCTTAATTATTTCTAGTGGCAAAGCTACCGATATCCTATGTGTATTATTCACTGTTGGAGTGACTACTGTAACATATTCTTCCTGAACTCCTTTGGTGCCTGTGAAACTTCAACAGATTTCAAATCTTCCATCATAAGCGTTACTTTATGAATTACATAGCCCTTTAACCAATAATTCTTAACCGGAACAACTTCTAATGCTTGCACTAGATAAGTACACATATATTCTCCCTGACCTTTCTCTGTAACATTACGCAACATAAGTGAACAGTCACTCCTAACCCTCTTCTAAACTATACCTCCTTTAATTAGGTGCCACAGCTTCTACTCTTGGTCCTGATAACAATACTTCTTCTCCATAATTATCTCTCCATGTGGGAGGAACGTCCCCATCCTAACCCTAAAATTGGCGCTGGAGCTATTGGTTCCCTTATAATCAAATGCGATATATTTATGGCTTTAATAACTATCAATGTTGAAAGAGTTAACTTGCTTCTCACTGTTGTTATAATA
Source organism: Coregonus lavaretus (assembly GCF_964263955.1). NCBI lineage: Eukaryota > Metazoa > Chordata > Actinopteri > Salmoniformes > Salmonidae > Coregonus > Coregonus lavaretus. Next base: position 2,966,656 of record NC_140010.1, on the reverse strand, counting down.
GACTGAAGTGTTAATGTCCTTAGTTACTCCTAGTTTTTCCCCAAAGAAAAAAGTTGTCTTTGCTTGTACTTCCATCTATCACCACTAGTGTCACTTTTTCCCCAAATCTCAGTCCTCTCTATAATCCCTGACTTTCAAACTTTTGATTACACAAAAAACACCTATAATTACCTTGATCTTCCTACTCTAAAGTGTCATTCACTACTGTTCTCTCTCTCTCTTACTACTAACTTTGAAACTTAGCTTACTGTCTTAGAGTTCCTTCAACCTAGTCCTCCTAACTTATTTTAATGTAATCTTTTCTCTCCTAACCTTTTAAAAACATTTTCCACTGATTTATTCACACATCCCTTTACAACCAAATCTTTAGAATATGTGATTGGGAAAGTTCCCCACCTGCTTCTGACTCATTACACACAGACTTGGCAAACTAAACACCTTTTAGCCTAGCCTGAAATCCCTTAGTGTAAGAATGTAACCCAGAATAAACAATGCATCTCTTTCCAATACTGCAATAACAGTATCTTCTAATATTAGTACCTTAAGAGTAATTAACTGTTTTACTACCTCAAATCCCTATCCTAATTAGTTATCAATTAGTGAGATGTTTAACCTCTTTAGGCTGAACCCAGATAAGTTTTTCCACTATTCACCATCACTTCTAATGGTCGGTTTTTACTTCAATTGTTAGCTATTTTCTCTTCTTCTCTAATCGATGCTCTCAGCTGACACCCCCCTTCCGGATCTTCTAGGCACTAACAGGTGATCTTCACTTGCTCCTTTATCTTCCTCTGTTGTTTTCTCCTGACGCATTTCCATCACAGGTAAAGTACCCAATCTGTCCACAATTATAACAGTCTTCTGAAAGTTGCTGGAAGTGTAGCTGAAATCTTCCTCCTCCTTCTAAGTCTTCTCGTCCTCTTCCTCTCCAATTCTGTGTCTGTCCAGAAACTGGCTGTGGATATGGAACATTTGGTACCCCCCTTGGCTGGTACAATTGCATTTGATATTGTTCAGTTGAAGCTGTAACAGTGATTGTTGATTTGGTTCACTCTGATTCTTCATCACCAAAGCTTCTCTTCTCCACCAGTTGTATGATTGAGTTTTCAGAGAGTTTCTTGATCCTGTTCTTTCTTGCTGTTGACATATCAGCATCTTCCATCATCTTCTTACTTTTCTTCTGTGATCGTCGTTTCTGCTTGTCCTCTATCTATTATTCGTCTTCATCTCTGATGCAACAATCACCCCCCTGGATGATCACTGGAAGCTTCCTTCTCATAAGGTGGGTGTCTTTTTGCTGAATCCGTATGTGAGAAAGGTGTACTAACTTCTGCCATTAGTTTTTCTAACACTACTTTAGTTAAAGGATTACTATTTTTCCCCTATATCAACCCTTTTATATTCCTTTATTATGAATTATCTTATTTTAGACTGTATAGCCTATGGCTTACCCCCTGTAATTATTTTTTTAATAAATCAATTAAAAATCATGACTAATTAAACCAATTTGTATTCCTATATCACCAATTTATCAATTAGTGTTGGCTATCTTACCACAACCCATCAAATGCAAGTAAATGTAAGTTAGTCAACTTCAAAGCAATCCCAAAAACAAAGCCTGGAACCCCTAATTATCTTAAATTTACAGAATAATGTCAGTCCTTGATTCCCAAAACATCTGTAATTAACCCAAGTGATGCACATAGCCTCCAAAATGCAATTTTTAATGAAATAGTATTTGCCAAGCCTATGTAAAATTGTCATAACATCACATATCTTGTAACAGTCTCAAAACCTTTTTTTTTTTTTTTTGACTTGATCCTCTGCCGCGTCACGTGATCACTTCCTGTATCTCCTCTCTCCCTCTCTCCTGTCTCTCATGATAAGGGACAAAGACACAGAAACAGCTTTTAGTAGTTAATGCAATCACTGAGTATTTCCAACCATTCAATATTCGTTCGTTCTACATTATTCACTCTAAGACTAAACTCAGAACTAAATAGATCGCTCAAAAAACATTTTTATTTTATTTTAATCCGTCATTTAATTATTTAATTCAATTTATTATAATCCGTTACCATATATCTAATTTATAAATTCACTACATCTCAACAAATAGTTTCACGTTCGAATAACAGTTACTTTAACGATTTAGAAGACTCGTGTTACTTCCCCTGTAGGGTAACCCCAAAAGACCTATGACCCTTACCCATAATGCCGTCCTTTGTAGGCTTCGCACAACCACATGTCGTAGTTTTAGCCCCGTAAAATCAAGCGCATGCGCACATCCCCTTAACCCCATGCTTACCACACAATAGAACGCCCGCGTTCTACCTCAGTTTCTCTATTTTACACTTATAGCCAGACAATAACACATAACAGAACTCACATTTGCGTAGAACTTGCAGTTCCACCCACATACAAACAAACAAGTTTAAGAGGCTTGAATCCATCGCAGTGGACCTCTAAGGTTAAGATTATCATGTAGCGCACAACACAATTAGCATTTAGCAATTAGCATTAGGTACACTGTGACACAACACACATTTAGCATTTAGCATTAGCCTTTAGGTACACTGTGACACAAAACACATTAAGCATTTAGCATTAGCCTTTAGCTAACTGCGGCCTACAACATGTAACAAAACCCGCATTGCGTCTTTAATTGATTACTGTTTCGTTTGTCCTAAATTTATTCTGCCGTGAGTATGGCTATTTCTACGAGCGATCCCCCCCAATGCAAATATCCCGTCGGACAGAAGCTGAGCAAGCCATCCCCAAGAAAATGTCCCACCAACCCCAGTCCCAGACTGACCTGAAAATTCCTAATGCATTTCCAGGATTTTGTGGCCCACCATGCGGTCGCCCCGTGCGTCACGAGGGCTTATCTAAACCTGCAATGCTCTTAAAATTATATACGTATTTCCCTTACTTCATTCTGCCAATATCTGCCATTAATTGCTGTACAATTTTAGAATAATTATTATCAGACTCCTAATCGACAGCAACACCCTACATCAACAATGACCCAAGTACTTTTAACTGTACACCGTCAAAGCCCTCTCATGAATCAGCGGGATAACCAATGCCCAAATTCTTTGTGAGTAATCTCACCTTTTAAAGCCGGCTTGGGCAGTAGTCAACTCGCGAATCCAGGAAAGGGACCAAGAACGATGAAATCAGAATCTCAGCGGAGCCTCCATTTGTAGTGTCGGTTATTCGTAGTTGTTACCGTCAATCAAGGAGTCTGCTTAGGCTGCATCGTGTTCAAAGGCCTTTATTAATACCACGAGGTTACAGCATAAGTTAACAGACCCGCGGATCCGGAGAAGCAGTCCCAAATGAATCTTAATGCTTTCTGCCCCTCCGTCGTTGTTCCCCCAGTATATATAACCTTCCAAGATGTGGGTGGCTCCCTCTACTGTCCAATCCCCGTGTCTACAACACACTTCCTATCTGTCGTATGTGGCGTCACACTAAAACCTTCCCTCTTGATACCAAAAATCAACATTCTTTCAGTTCCATTGAAAAAACATTTAACACCATCATATTGTCAATACACTACAGTTTCACCTCCAATGCTTCAGGGTTTGCTGTTACCCGAGTTTCCTTCCCATCTAACAAATGCACACAAGTTAATTCACTTAACCCAATAACACCTAACCCTAGGCTTAAACAAATGTTTTGACAATGGCATTATTTTATCGGTTACTGATTGTTGTTGCTGATACAACAGTCATGACAAAGCATAAGATTGACACATACTTGATAGAGATCGAACCCCACGTCTCTGGTGCTGGAATTCTCAACAGACATGGACCCTCAAGATTCCTCACTGATATTACAGAATGAGCTGCTGGAACCAAAGATTCCTACCTGCTATCTTTAATTTTCACAACAGAAGAATCAAACCCATCCATTTAGTTTCTCTCTTCCCTAACGAGCGGTACTGATCAGATACCTCTCCTTGTCTGTCATTAAAATCAAAGACCTCATCCTGTACCTCCATGATAGTATCCTTCACTATTTCAGATGAATCTATATTCTCTCTACTACTATCTGCTCTCCTTTTTTAACCCTATCCTTACTAAGTTGTTGTTTGTGTCTGTGTCATACTTCCTACATCTGTTACCGCCGTCGTATCATTAATCCCTTTCCAAAGTTACTATTAAAGTAGTTGATTTAGTTGATGTATTAACCTTAATTATTTCTAGTGGGAAAGCTACCGATATCCTATGTGTATTATTTACTGTTGGAGTGGCTACTGTAATATATTCTTCCTGAACTCCTTTGGTGACTGTGGAAACTTCAACAGACTTCAAATCTTCCATTATAAGCGTCACTTTACGAATTACATAGCCCTTTAACCAATAATTCTTAACCGGAACAAATTTTAATGCTTGCACTAGATAAGTACACATACTGTATATTCTCCCTGATCTTTCTCTGTAACATTACGCAAAATAAATGAACAATCACTCATAATCCTCTTCCACTTCATATTGTTGTACAAACCATATCTCCTTTGATTGGGTGCAACAGCTTGCTTCTACTTCTGGTCCTGATAACAATACTTCTTCTCCATAATTATCTCTCCATGTGGGAGGAACGTCCCCATCCTAACCCTAATAAGTATTTTTCCCCCTAAAATTGGTGCTGGAGCTATTGGTTCCCTTATAATCAAATGCGATATATTCATGGCTTTAATAACTATCAATGTTGAAAGAGTTAAATTGCTTCTCACTGTTGTTATAATAGACTGAAGTGTTGATGTCATTATTGTTACTTCATCCATTTTCCCCAAAGCTTTGAACTCTTTGCTTGTACTTCCATCTATCACCACTAGTGTCACTTTTTCCAACTCTCAGTCCTACCTCTAATCCCTGACTTTCAAACTTTTGATTATAAAAAATACACCTATAATTACCTTGATCTCCCTGCTGGGAACTGTAAATATAGATACTCAATCACCCTCAATCTTCTCTTATCATTCAGCAACACATACTTTCTCAATGCATCTGCTCCTAACAGATCTAAACTCCTACCATATCTTCCCACTAAACTCTAAAATGTCCTTCACCACTGTTCTCTCTCTTACTACTAACTTTGAAACTTAGCTTACTGTCTTAGAGTCCCTTCAACCTAGTTCTCCTAACTTATTTTAATCTAATCTTCTCTCCTAACCTTTAAAAACCTTTTCCACTGATTTATTCACAAAATCTCTTCACCACCACATTTTTAGGATATGTGATTGGGAAGGTCCCCACATGCTTCTGACTTCTTTACACACAGACTTGGCAAACGACTAAACACCTTTTAGCCTAGCCTGAAATCCCTTGGTGTAAGAATGTAACCCAGAATAACAGTCACCCCTTTTAACTTTATTTTTCAGACAGATTGTCTAATAGGCAGTCTAATAGATTATCATCCTTCCTATGATATTATCTTTTTAAGCCAATATGATTCCCAAAAACCCTATTCTTTAAAATCTTCTACCAGACAGCCATTTAGTGTACATCTTATTGTACAATTCAATTTAAACAATGCATCTCTTCCCAACAATGCAATAGGTATATGTTCTAATATTAGTATGTCTATTTTAATTTCTCTTTGAGTTCTATAGCAGAGCTCAATTGGTTCCTTAAGAGTAATTAACTGTTTTACTACCTCAAATCCCTATCCTAATTAGTTAATTTTACATAGTGAGATGTTTAACCTCTTTAGGCTGAACACAGATAAGTTTTTCCCCTATTCACCATTATTTCTCATAGTCCTCTGTTTTTACTTCAATTGTTAGATATTTTCTCTTCTTCTCTAATCGGTGCTATCAGCTGACACCCCCCTTCGTGTCTTCTAGGCACTCTAGAATCCTTAGGGTTCACCTGGAGAACAGGTGATCTTGACTGGCCCCTGTATCTTCCTTAAAAATGTTCTCTGTTGTTCCCTCCTGGCCCATTGCACTCACAGGTAAAGTGACCAATCTGTCCATAATTATAACAGTCTTCTGGAGATTGCTGGAAGTGTAGCTGAAATCTTCCTCCTCCTTCTAAGCCTTCTCGTCCTCTTCCTCTCCAATTCTGTGTCTGTCCAGAAACTGCCTGTGGATATGGAACAACTGGTACCCCCCTTGGTGGCTGGTACAATTGCATTTGATATTGTTCAGTTGAAGCTGTAACAGTGATTGTTGATTTGGTTCACTCTGATTCTTCATAACCAAAGCTTCTCTTCTCCTTCTCCACCAGTTGTATGCTTGAGTTCTCTGAGAGTTTCTTGATCCTGTTCTTTCTTGCTGTTGACATATCAGGATTCTTCAAAAGCTTATATTCTAAGTTCTGTCCTCGAAATATCATCTTCCATCATCTTCTTACTATTGGCCTTTTTCCTCCTCAATGTATTCTTCTCCTCCAATTCTTGGGATCCTTTTCTCAGCAGTTTCTCCTTCTGTATCTTCTCTTCTTGAGTTGTTCATCCAGTTGTGTTACTTCTTCTAAACTATTCGCTTTATCCAGGCATGATAAGCATCGGTCTATATCTTCTTCTATTTCTTCTGTGCCAGTCCTTGTAGGACAAACTCCTTTTGAATACACAGCACCTTTAGTCTCCTCTTTATCGCTGTCTTCATCTGAACTCGAATCTCTTGTATCCTTCTTCCTTCACCTTCCATCAGAGATCAAATCTCTAGTATCCTTCTTTCCTCTCTTGCCAACTTCCTTCTGATCACAGAGTCATATCCACCCATGATCTCTTCTCAATCACTCTGATCTTCATCTTCATCATCTTCTTCAAGTTCCATCTTCCTTAACCTCACTCTTCTCTTCCAGACATCTCATTTTCTTCCTTCTGGAGTTTTGGATTCATCTTTCTGGTCGTTTCTGCTTGTCCTCTATCTATTACTCGTTCATCTTCCTCTCCGATGCAATAATCACCCTGCTGGATGATCACTGGAAGCTGAGGATAAACATCCCTAAGCTCTACTTCCTTCTCATAAGGTGGGTGTCTTTTTCCTGAATCCGTATGTGAGAAAGGTGTACTAACTTCTGCCATTAGTTTTTCTGTCACCTTCTCTATACCTTTGTTTATCGCTGGAATCTTTTATCAGTTTTTGTTTGAGAATGAAGGGCAACTTTTATTTCATTTGCCGGATAACCTAACACTACTTTAGTTAAAGGATTACTATTTTTTCCCTATATCAACCGGTGTAATCACCTTCATAGCCTTGCTGTCCTTTCTCCCCATTATAACAACCCTTTTATATTCCTTTATCGTGAATTATTTTATTTTAGACTATATAGCCTATATAGCATATGGCTTCCCCCCTTTAATTATTAATATAAACCAAACAACCCAAAAAAAATCAATCAACCAAAATATGAATATGAAAAAATTCAATTAATTTTTTTTATCAAAAACCATTTCTAATTAAAATAAAAAATCAATTAAAAAATCAATTAAAAATTATGAATAATTAAAACCAATTTTTTATTTCTATATCCTAGATTACCAATTTATCAATTAGTGGTGGCTATCTTACCACAACCCATCAGGAAAGTAAATGTAAGTTAGTCAACTTCACAGCAATCCCAAAAACAAAGCCTTCTAACCTTACAATACTACAATTCCCATAACCCCCTTGCTCTATAAGCACCTAATTATCTTAATTTTACAGAATAATGTCAGTCCTTGATTCCCAACACAATTCCAATCAACCCAAGTGATGCACATAGCCTCCAAAATGCAATTTTTAATGAATCAGTATTTTGCCAAGCCTATGTGAAATTGTCATAACATCAAACATCCTGTAGGGGAAGATTTTGTGAACAGACCAGTACCAAAACCTTTTTGACTCGATCCTCTGTTGCGTCACGTGACGTGTACGTCAGCACCCCTTCTCTTTCTCTCTCCATTGTTCCTCTCATATGACAAAAGAACAGAGACACAAAAAGATTTTTGTAGTTAATGCAATCACTGAGTTATTTCAACCACATTCAATATTCCCCCACTCACATTCGCTTTAAGACTTAACTCAGGACTAAATAGATCGCTCAAAAACATTTTTATTTTATTTAAATCCGTCATTTAATTTAATTCATTATAATCCGTCAATATATCTAATTTATAAATTCACTACATCTCAACAAATAGTTTCCCTTTCAAACAACAGCCGTTTAAACTATAAGATCTAATTCATTTTCAAATCTTTCCTCTTTGTTCCCTCGTCTGTGTTTCTCTGTCTCCCCCTGCAGTGTAACAGATGTGTTGTTTAGTAAAATCCCACGCATGCGCAAATCCATTTAACCATACGATTGCCACACAATAGAACGCCAGCGTTCTACCTCAGTTCTCTATTTTACACTTATAGTCAGACAATAACACTTAACAGAGCTCACACACACACACAAACACATTTAAGAGGGTTATCCTATCGCAATAGGACCTCTAAGGACAGCCGTTAGCATGTAGCACGCAACACAATTAGCATTAGCCTTTATGTACAATGTGGCCTGAACCAACATTTAGCATTAGCATTAACATTAGCCTTTAGCTAACTGCGGCCTACCACACACAAATAAGCCTCCTGCACTGCCCATTTTCTTATTTTGACTTAGTATCCTACCGTTTTGTGCTACCGTGGATTTAATGACAATTCACCGAGAAATTAGACCCAACAGACCCCCCGTCGGACGAAAGTCGAGCAATAATCACAATCAGATACATTTCATTAACCCGAGTTTTTTTTTAAAAACACACCGACTTGCACATTCTATCGTGCAACCGGATTTGTCGGCCCATATCTAAATGGCCCCCCTGGGGTCTTAAGCGGTACAGTGCTCTAATGTATGCATATCTGCCTTAATTGTACACCTTCAATACTTAATTCCTACCGTTTTATGCTCTAAAATTCCAATTATCTGCCGTTTACCAATGGAACCACATTTTAGAATATTATTACAGACTCCTAGTCGACAGCAATAACGCCACATGAGGCACATTTCGGTCATAATGGTACACCCCTCCAGTGTACACAAGCAGTATCCAAACTAACAACTTAGCTGTGAGGAACACTCACCCTTGTCTGGCCATGACTTCAGACCGAGTTAGCTTGGCGGCTATGAATGAAGCAAAGGAGAGATGCAGACCAGCCCCACGTTGGGCGCCATTTGTCGTATCGGGTGAATGCTGGCAATTATTGCTGTCAACAAAGAGTCCGCTTAGGCTGCACCGTGATTAGAGGCTTTTATTAATATCACACGTTTACAGCATAAGTTACAGACCCGCGGTGTCTGGAGAAGTCCTGTCCCAAATTAATCTGAATGCTTCTGACCGCTCTTCGTCTAGGTCCTACTTATAAACAATGGCAATAAATGGGTTGCTCCCTTTTTCGTCCAATCACCTATCCCCCCTGGGGCGTCACCCTCCAACTGCTACATTTGAACTAAGATAAACAACATTCCATTTCTTCATGAAAAACATTTAACAAAGGCATAATCCATAGTAGGTACCATACGCCTGGCACCTACTACCATACCCCGTTCAAAGGCACTTAAATATTTTGTCTTGCCCAGTCACCCTCTGAATGGCACACATACACAATCCATGTCTCAAGGCTTTAAAATCCTTATTTAATCCATCTCCTCCCCTTCATCTACACTGATTGAAGTGGATTTAACAGGTGACATCAATAAGGAATCATATCTTTCACCTGGATTCACCTGGTCAGTCTATGTCATGGAAAGAGCAGGTGTTTTGTACACCGTGTATTCAAGAAAGCATTCCTCACCAGCTCTTACGTCAGTCTAAAACAACTAGGTGTTTTGCTGGCTGCAGGAGCAACTGAGGCGCGATAACAGAACCAATCACAGAGGGGCTGTTCTCCTTCCCAAACAGTCCCATCTCTCACCGTTTCATTACCTGGGTCGTTCCACAAATAGAGTACATTTAGCAGCCCTTTGACATTTTAAGTAGAAATTGTGCACCAATATTGAATTTAAAAGCCCGTTATTGTAAATGAAGTGCCTTAATATAGACTACATGGAAAATTCTATAAATCTTAATTTGTCCCTTGTCATGTTTTTCCAACTTGATTTTAACCCACTTAACCAACATTTCACCATCATTGTAAAGCCCTAGTTATGTTCTTGCAAAGTCATTTCTGAATATGATTTATTTCATGTGATTAATTTACGTCTGTCCCACATTAAGGTCAACCCTGTTACGTGAACTGAACTCGTTTTAAAAAAGGTGAAAATATTATTTTAAATGATTTTCTGAAAGAAACATTGAACATCTGAAAGTCAAATCAGTGTATAAGCAAGTGAGCTGGTTCTACTCTGGCCATTTTCTGGTGTTTTGTGGTGGAAAACTGAGCACGTCAAGCATAACATGTCAATGCTGTTAACCATAGATAGTCTTGCGTTTAATCAGTAGCGGTGCTCTATAAACTGTTAGTTCGTATGCATTGACCCCTTGATATATAGCTAGGCTTAAAGAAGACACAGAGGCAGAGTAAATTCAACCACACCTTTTGTTTCATCACAAAACCGGAGAGCAACATCTGTCTGGTGAAGTCCACAAAACATATTGCATGTAACAAACAGTTACATGACCTACAGCATGGTCAAGCAAGTTCATATTTCCGACATTTTCGGACTACTAAACAACTATTGATTTAGAACCACGGAGACTTACCGCAAGTCGCAAAGAAAACAGGAGCTGCCTCCACTATTCCAGCACCATTTCAACATCTAATCACCTATGCTTAAGTCTAATACAGTGACAACTAAAATATACCAAAAACTATTTAGTCCAATCAACGTAAAACTAAATATGATGTGGCTGTCCATGGTACTGATTTCTGTGTGTGTGTGTGTGTGTGTGTGTGTGTGTGTGTGTGTGTGTGTGCGTGTGTGTGTGCGTGTGTGCTTGCTTGCAAGTAGAAAAAAAAAAAACATGTTGACTCAGCCTACTTGTAGAGAAACGGCAGCAATGCCATCCTCCTCCTCTTTCATGTTGCCTAAACGGTGTATGACTCTGTCATACAGTACACCTTTTAGTTCAGCCTCTTGCGAATTGAAGGACATGTATGAAACACAGAGATGAAAGATACTTTATTTTGTATGTATTTGTTGTAGTATTCATTTTTTGGCATTCATGAATACACGCCACTGCATTCAATTGCTCCTCCCTGTTGTACACAACAAGCGTCCATTCCCCCTTTCAGAAGGGGATTTATGGCCGATTTTAAGATTAAAACCTCAACCGTTACGGTCAACCCTGTTCCTTTAATGGCTCTTACTAGTCTTATTTATTGATTTAATGTTTTACTGGGGTGTGCCTAATGAACATAAACCCGATTCCGATCAAACAAATTGTGTACAACATTGAGATGATTGTGATTATTGAAAGTTGAATGCAGGTCCCTCAGCACATGGCCCTGTTCATGGGATAAATTGCTGAACTCTAAAGTAGAGGCTCTTTTCATCAGGTCTTCAGTCATCCCAGATATAACAGCTGCTGTAGAGGTCAAGGCTATTTTGTAACGCAGGGGAATTAACAATACATAAACTCTCCTGTAGGGTGAGGTCCTCGGGACTATCCTAAAACACACAGGTTCCTTAAAATCAAGGAGTGGCGCATGGGATTGACAACAATATCAGCAATGACACGATACATATATTTTAGTTTTCAGCGTCACAAGAATCTCCATAGGCGTATGTAATTTCCCATATATCTTCAGCTCTGCACAGCTGTCCTACAAGACAAACTTCAAAGGTTAGCAGCAATATTAGAATTTTTCACAACTATGACTATGAACTTGTTTCAATCCAGATACACACACACAAACAGTGTCTTAACACTCACTGAGGGAGAAGGAGAGTGGGTCTCGGTGGACTATGGGTGATAAAGCCTTAAAACCACGACATTTACAATTCCTAGTGTCATACTTAATTTAGTATGAGACCGTTACAAATTACCACAGCGTCAGTTAAACTGGACAATCTTCTATTCAACATTTTTTTTTTTTTTACAAGACAAAACATAGACATACAAATGAACATACAAACTCACCAACATCCACAACATCACCCTGCCCCAGACCCCACCTGTTCACCCCCCCATCTCCAGCGCCTGCATCACTCTCCGCCACGTGGCCTCAAACTGCACCATTTAGTTTCTCTCCATCACCCATGCACTTTCAACATTTCAATAATAAAGCATTTGACCTTTCCATTGTGTTCCAGTTTTTTTTTCAAGATGATTTACGAGAAAAGTATCGTCCAACCCATCGGGTGTCTCACTGTACCCTCATATGCCATGTCTTGAAATATGCAGACAGACGGATTTAAAGTAAATTTACATTGTAGTTCTGACAGCCAACTATCTAACTCCGCCCACAACTTTTGGACTTTATAGCGTTCCCAGAAGGCAATGGGTTATTGAGTCATTGTTAACACCTTCTATTAAACATTTCCCAAATGATTTAAATCAGTCTTCCAATTGTGCGACTGGACGTGAGGTGTTTCACATCTAAACATTGATCATTGGTTGGGCCATCTAGTGGATTGGGCTGCCACTTGTCCTGGACCTTCCAAAGGCTTGGCTAGGACGAGTCCCCTGCTCCCCCAGAGACGCTTGTGTTCCAACAGCTGTGGCTGAAGGGTGGGTGTGGGATTCGCAGTTTTATTGATGTTCTCTGTTATGAACTTTACTTTTCTTGTCCTTGACTGTGTTTTCCTACGATCTGTGTTGTCTTGACATTTGAAAGTCTAAAAATAAAGCTGTCCAAAAAAGAAGCAGGTATTTGACTGGTCCGTATAATGGCCGTATCAGGTATAAGTCTGTTTTGTATATGGTCATATCTTCTGGTGCACGGCTCAAATGGCAATAAAGCAATGCCAAATGGCAATAAAGCAATGCCATATTATTATATATTGCTGTGGAAGCTGAATTTATTTCTGACACACGGCCGTATTGGGCTTGTAAATTATCTGTTGCTTTGGTATACGTCTTGTGACTCTGCCATCGACCGTATGGGATCAAATTGGAGTTTCAAGAACAGCTCAGCAGCTGTGGTTTGATACCATCTCTATGACGAAGGGTCATTAAACAATCCCAAACAACTTTAGGCTGCATGTAATTCTGACACCCAGTTTCAGAACATGGACATTGGCCACGGAGAAGGTCACAGGCAGGGGTCATAATGTTGACTACTTCTTGTATGTATGACATTAATATTACATTTAGCCCTCCATTGACGTTATACTGCATGATGAAAAGTGAAAACCTCATAAACAGCAGCCGGACCCAGAACGGGGTCAATATGACATAAAAAGAATAGTATATTTTAGTAGACGCTCTTATCAAGAGCGACTTACAGTTAGTGAGTGCAGTAGAAATTGAACCCACAACCCTGGCGTTGCAAATGCCATGCTCTACCAACTGAGCTACATCCCTGCCGGCCATTCCCTCCCCTACCCCGGACGACACTGGGCCAATTGTGCTCCGCCCCATGGGTCTCCCAGTCGGCTACGACAGAGCTTGGATTTGAACCAGGATCTCTAGTGGCACAGCTAGCACTGCGATGCAGTGCCTTAGACTACTGCGCCACTCAGCACTTGTTTTTTTTTAAGGAACTCAGTCAGGCTTTCAACTCACTCTTGAAAGTTGTAACGGTAGAATGCACAAGCTGCAATTTCAAAATGTGGTAGTGCATCAGCAGTTTGCCTCTTGTTATTTCAGTCATTGTATACCTTAGAGAGCTACTTATGACAGTTGATCACAGAGAGCTATTTATGACAGTTGATCACAGAGAGCTACTTATGACAGTTGATCACAGAGAGCTACTTATGACAGTTGATCACAGAGAGCTATTTATGACAGTTAATCAACTAGCCCATGTCAGCTAACGTTTTTTAGCAAATTGATTTTGTTGTTGAGTCACTCCGATATCACATGAACACACATAAGACATGGCTAAATGTGGTGTGTGTGTGTGTGTGTGTGTGTGTGTGTGTGGGGGGGGGGGGGGGGGGGGGGGGGGGGGGTAGTGAGGTATCCATCCGGACCTTTGCCACCTAGGACATTTGTTGCGACCGGACCTTCTCAAATAGTATTTGAGTACCCCTGACCTACTATATACTGTGAACCACAGAGTGATCCGATACAGACCAGCACATTATTTTGACCTTATTAGTCCACCATGAGGTCCTCACATTGTCTTTATTGGCAACTGTAGTAGATTTAGAGCGAAATATGGGTCCTGGAAAATAAGAGCCCAGCTCAGTTGTTTTGTGGATCCCTGCCACAGCATGTCACATTTCATTTCCAGATTTAGATTTTTACTGCCTGTGACATTTGAATGGATGAAATCATGTAAAAAAAAAAAAAATGCTGACATGAGCCAAGGCGTTGGCAAACTCCTGTCTGTGGTGATAAAAAAAACGACTTTGCAAGGACAGACTAGGGGCTCGATTAAATGTGTGGGTGCAGAAGATCTGCGTTGTAGCACGGTCGGGGTCTAAAGTAGATTTCCTATTGAGCCGCCATATGCAGCGTTTACCGTGAATGCAGTCTCCGGTAACATTGCCTTTAAATGTCAATCGCACTACAATGCAGATCTTCCACACTACAGAGTGAATGGAACCCTGAGTCACAACCTTAAAATGTATTGGCTCAAGAGTTCCTGTCCAGATCCTCCCGGCCCTGCCAAAATACGTCAAATATGTACAATGCCAGTTTTATTATGCCAGTTTATAATGCCAGTTAATAATAGTGTATTGGGGGGTAAGCAACTCCTGTTCTGAACAGTTCATCCGCATGGTGTTCACACTTTTATTCCACCCCAGCACTAACACGTTCGGCTAAATCAACCGATCATAATCTTCAATTTAGCCCGTAATGACTTGAAATCAAGTTCAGTATGTTAGCGCTGGAGTGGAAGACATACAAATCAGTTCATTCAGGAAGTAAACTGTGCACATTGCTTTTTTAATGAGAAATAAAAGTTCGCTTCCTGAATGGACTTGAAATGACTTGAAATGACCCCAGCCCTGATCTCGATACAGTTCTCAGTACATTGTGAGAAGACCCATGGCTATAAAGTCAGTTGAGGTCTTTGTGGCCAAATACACAGATGTCTAGTTGGGTATGTCAGGTGTACATATTCCTCTGACACTGATCTAAGGTCAGTTTTATCATTCAATCGCCTCCATATGTGATTTTGGACGGTAAAGCTACATATTTATGTTCGGCTCTATACTCCAGCATTTTAGATTTGAGACAGTACAGAATGTCGACTTTTATTTGAGGGTAATCTCATTCATATCTGTTTTACCGTTTAAGAAATTAAAGCGCTTCATGTTTTGGTTGGTTTTTATAAACCATTTACTAATCATTCATTGAGTCTTGTTGCATGGCCTTATCTAAAGGGAGGACTATTTATACTTTATAAATAATTTATAAATGTTTTGAGTGACCACTGTAATTTCTCACAAAAAGATGGACATGTCATTAGTAGACATTCCAGCAGTCCCTGAGTCTCCATCGGGTCTCCAAATAGCCAATAGAACATCATCAATGGTGAAAGAATAAGCGACGTTTTTTATCCACAAAAAAGGAAGAGTTGTAATGTAAATGTTTTGCTAATGTTGTCAATCTCGCAAACACAAACAAAATCATAGGCGCAGCAGGTAGCCTAGTGGTTAAGAGCGTTGGGCCAGTGACCGAAAGGTCGGTGGTTCGAATCCCAAGAGCCGACTAGGTGAAAAAAAACATATGTTGATGTGTAAGGCACTTAACCCTAATCGCTCCAGAACGTCTGCTAAAAAATGTAATTGTGAAACAGGGAGATGTAACACTAACGTAAGCATGTCCGGATGAAAAACGTTAGACAATGTTACTGTTTTGGAATATTAATGTTCAATGTACTTTCTGTGTATTGTGTTTAACCATTGATATGTTCTAAAGGTATTTTGAGACCTAAAAGCTAGAGTCAAGTGAAATGACTTTGCCACGAGCAGCACCGAAAATTTTGCGATGAGCAAGATGCTAGACATCGCTCTCACACAGTCACACACAACTCTTAAGCTCCAAATGCTCTTAGTTTGTTGCGGAAACTATGTTGTTTACTTTGTGCATCTATGTCATATCGCTGACTCTACCTTTAAGGAACAACATGACTCTACCTTTAAGGAACAACAGGCACTGCTGGAATGTCTACCAACGGCATGTCCATGTTTTTGTGAGAAATTACTCTGGTCACTCAAAACATATATAAAATATTTGTAAAGTATAAATAGCCCTCCCTTTAGATAAGGCCATGCAACAAGACTTAACTAATGATTAGTAAATGGTGTATAATAATAATATGCCATTTAGCATACGCTTTTATCCAAAGCGACTTACAGTCATGCATGCATACATTTTTACGTATGGGTGGTCCCGGGGATCGAACCCACTACCTTGGCGTTACAAGCGCCGTGCTCTACCAGCTGAGCTACAGAGGACCACATATGGGTCCCTTATGAAGGATCTTATTCATCAGTATTAAATAAGTGGTTTATAAATGTGTGAATAACTAGCTTACTAACATTTACAAATGTGGGAGTAATTATGAATAAATGATGGATAAACTATTTACTAAATCAAATTATAAATGCTTTATTATTACAAGGTGTTATTTTAAAGCGCTATACCGATTATTGAAATACTGTACTGGTGTTATGGGCCATGAGAATTCTAACCCTAAACCTAACCCTAAGTACTTAGACTCCTGCTGGACCGTTTTAGCCAACTGAAATGTGCGACAAATAAAAGTGCCTCCAGCATCTTCAATATATCATATCCTAGATGAATAACTACACATTTGATTTAACAGTTTTATGAGCTATTACTGAAAGCCAAATACAAAAGACACTGTGAAAACATATATAAAGTTGTTAAGGAATAATGCCACAAAAATTTTACTAAATAATCTGGGATTAGATTTTATGAAAACTATTTTAGTGGTATTGGGGCAACATGGACTGACTCCATTACCGTTTTTGAGGGGCAGTGGTTGTAATATTGGAATCAATTTGATATATCAACTAATGATGTTGTCATAATTATGAAATTACATCTCATTTACGCAAATACAGGGAAATTCCATTCAGAGGCAAATATTACATTTCAAAGTCATGTAATGGGAGTGTGTGTGATGCTCCTTGAAGTGGGTGGGGCACAGAAATACAGAAGTTTCTCATCCAATCCATTTCCTTCACCAGGGTGGTCCATAATTAACTTTTGCTTGGTTGGCACTTTCAACCAGATATAAGGAGGCTGAGGCCCCGGCATTCATAAGCCAGATACCTTCTTCCTCTGTGGTAAGACTCGCTCCACCTCCTTAGATTTTTACATTCACTCAGCATCTGAGGCTGTAGCTAACCGCAATGTTTGAATTGAGTTCTGCATTTTCTTTGTTACACGTCTCTTGTAGGATTTTACAATATGCAATCAAGTGTCATTGATTAAAACTAGCTTTATTATTTTTTTTAATTTTTTTTTTACATTAAAAGGTGTTATACTTCAAATCTGTCACTTTAATTCACAGTCAAAAGTGGTGCTCCTGCACTTGTTTGTAAATTGAGGGGATGGTCTAGAATGTAACTGGGTTTTCAGGGGTATTAATTTGAATTCTCGACAGAATGTCTAGTAAAGTGAGTTGCCACAAAGAAAATGAAAGTTACCAGTTGCACCTGTAGTTGAATTGGATATGGCTGTAATGATTTGGGTTTAATTGATGCCATTCAAAATGTCTTCTAGCCCTTCGGAGGCTAAATAATAAGACTTGTGCATATTCACAACAACCTAATGTTTCACAGGGTCCTCCAAGAAGTACAAATTCATCTGTAGGAGGGGAAAAAGAAGGTGAGACATGGTTTGAGTCTGAGAAATATTCTGTGAGGGATACCGCTCATCTAACTCCTGTTGACTGTGGACGAAGCACCACAGAGTCAATCATGTTTCTTGTTTCATCTCTTTCATAGTGATCCGTCACCATGAGTACGGACGCGGAGATGCAAATCTACGGCAAGGCTGCCTTGTACCTTCGTAAGCCTGAGAGGGAGAGGATGGAGGCACAAGCCGCACCTTTTGATTCAAAGAACGCCTGCTATGTGACAGACAAGGTGGAGCTGTACCTAAAGGGTTTGGTCACTGCCAGAGCCGATGGGAAGTGTACCGTGACAGTCACCAAACCTGACGGCAGTAAGGAGGTAAGCCTGTTCTGAAAAGTATTCAAGTTCAAGTTTGTGCAATTACTCTTTCTTGAAAAAAATCATCAAAAATGATTTTTTTTAAATCAGTAACAAAAGATAGATTAAGAAGCATTTATTTGTTTTTTTTTGTAAGCAGAATATAACCTTTCTTGCTGCTATTTAAAAATGGCATGGAATTATTGATATTGATTAGTCAAGAATAACCATGTATGTGTCAATGGGTGATAACAGGGTAGTTGGATTAAATGGCGGTATGCATGTTTTAAAAGATTGAACTAATTAATGAGCAAAAAGCATTCAGTCACGTCCAGTTTGATCTGTGTGTAATGTAGATTTCTGACTGTTTCAGGAAGGAAAAGAGTTCAAAGAGGCAGACATCTATCAGATGAACCCCCCTAAGTACGACAAGATTGAGGACATGGCCATGATGACCTACCTGAATGAAGCCTCTGTGTTGTATAACCTCAAAGAGCGTTATGCAGCATGGATGATTTATGTAAGAAACCTGCATAAACATACACTCACATACATGAACATAAGACATACACTCATACAGTCCTACACATAAATGAACTGTAGAAACCAAAACATACCACTACAGTAGACCGTGGTCCTCTGTAGCTCAATTGGTAGAGCATGGCGCTTGTAATGCCAGGGTAGTGGGTTCGATCCCCGGGACCACCCATACGTAAAAATGTATGCGCACATGACTATAAGTCGCTTTGGATAAAAGCGTCTGCTAAATGGCATTTTTTTTTATTTTTTATTTTTTCATATTTCCAACATTAGTAATTTTATCCGATTTGACTAATCCCCTAATTTAATTGAATCCCTTTCATCCAGACCTACTCTGGGCTCTTCTGTGCCACGGTGAACCCCTACAAGTGGCTCCCCGTGTACGACGAAGAGGTTGTCAACGCCTACAGAGGGAAGAAGAGGATGGAGGCTCCACCCCATATCTTCTCCGTCTCTGACAACGCCTTTCAGTTCATGATGATTGGTACGAGCTCTCATGGATGGATGGATGGATGGATGGATGGATGGATGGATGGATGGATGGATGGATGGATGGATGGATGGATGGAGGGAATTTACTGTTTTCTCATGTAGGTTAGAACATTTTGCCGGGAATATCTGATTTCATTAGCCTTGAATGGAAAATGTTCCAAAATGAAATTCATGATGATGCTATGAATGCAATAATGTACCCATGATGTTGCTTGAGTATGACAAGCAATATGTTTTTTGGTTACAGATAAGGAGAACCAGTCCATCCTGATTACGTAAGTTGTATGCGCTGATCGATTAACCAACATATCTGTTATTTTTCAAATAATTAGGGAAAGGGGATACCTAGTCAGTTGCACAACTGAATACATTCAACTGAAATGTGTCTTCCACATTTAACCCAACTCCTCTGAATCAGAGAGGTGCGGGGGGGGCTGCCTTTATCGACATCATCGGCACCCGGGGAGCAGTTGTTAGGGGTTAACTGCCTTGCTCAAGGGCAGAACGGCAGATTTTTCCACCTTGCCGGCTCGGGGATTCAAACCAGTAATCTTTCTATTACTGGCCCAGCGCTCTTAACCGCTACCTGAACAGCCCTTAGCCGTGGTATATTAATGTTTAACCGCTACCTGAACAGCCCTTAGCCGTGGTATATTCATGTTTAACCGCTACCTGAACAGCCCTTAGCCGTGGTATATTCATGTTTAACCTCTACCTGAACAGCCCTTAGCCGTGGTATATTCATGTTTAACCGCTACCTGAACAGCCCTTAGCCGTGGTATATTGGCCATATACCACAAACCCCCGAGGTGCCTTATTGCTATTATAAACTGGTTAACAACGTAATTAGAGCAGTAAAAAGTATAGTTTTGTCATACCCGTGGTTACAGCATTCAACCCACAAAATGCATACTGCAATTAATGTTTAACCGCTACCTGACCATGTCAGTTCAATTGTTTTAATTGCATTTAGTTTGTTTTTATCTGTGAGCATAATGCACAGTTTTCTAGAGATAAATCAGATCAAGCCCAAATGTGCGATGTAGTAGGGAGTTGTAGTTTCCAACAGGCCAATATTCTACATAGTTTAGCACAGAAAAAGTGGTAATTAACTACAAAAATGACTATAATCCATTGTGCGCCTACACAGAGAGGGAGAGAAGAGACAGAAGACGTGTGATGGTTAGAGAGCTGTTGCTTCGTGAGGTATCTCTACCTGAAAATACATGATCTAAGTGATGGATAGTTGGTATTCAGCAGTCATAAATGTATGCCTTATTTACTTTGAAGAACTACTAAAACAGTGATTTTGTCAGACAACAAAAGAGATGATGACTTGGAATAAAATAATAAAGTCATCAAATTAAACAAATGTGATATTTACACAACTGAAATATTTTATGAAAGTAAAGTAATGTGACTAAATTATGGTTCATTATGGCAATAAGGCCTGAGGGGGTGTGGTATATGGCCAATATACCACGGCTGAGTGCCTGGATACAGCCCTTAGCCGTGGTATATTGGCCATATACCACAAACTCCCGAGGTGCCTTATTGCTATTATAAACTGGTTACCAACGTAATTAGAGCAGTAAAAAGTGTAGTTTTGTCATTCCCGTGGTATACAGTCTGATATACCACGGCTGTCAGCCAATCAGCATTCAGGGCTCGAACCACCCAGTTTATAATAAGTGATAATCAGTAATGGACAGTCACTACCATCATGGGACTTTTATTAATAGTTTTATTCTGTGTCGTTACAGCATTCAACCCAAATAATGCATACTGCAATTAATGTTTAAAAATAATCTCAAAACCGAAATCGAAAACCGTTATTATTTTTTAAATAATCAAACTGAAACCGAACCGACCTCTACACACTAGTTGGATCACTTTGGTGTGATTAAAATACATGACATTATCAATGGATTAGGGCAGGGTTCCCCAACTGCCGGCCCGTGGGTAATTTAATCCCCCCCCCCCCCCCCCCCCCAAGTTTTCTGAGCAAAAAATACCTATTTATATATTTAGAATGAGTGTACAAAACATTAGGAGTACCGTCTTAATATTGAGTAGCACCCCCCCCCCCCCACCCCCCCCCCCCCCCCCCCCCCACCCCAATGTTGACTCCAATGCTTCCCACAGTTGTGTCAAGTTGGCTGGATGTCCTTTGGGTGGTGGACCATTCTTGATACACACGGGAAACTGTTGAGCGTGAAAAACCCAAGTTGGCTGGAAGTCATTTTAATTTAGGAAATCTGTTCCCAAGTATTCCCAGGCATAAATAAAGAGACATATGTAATTAAGGTTTCAAATTATTATGTTTTTGTTAAATCTGTTTGGGCTTCTTGCGGTCAATTTTCAGTGTACAAATTATTTGGTCCTCTGTAGCTCAGCTGGTAGAGCACGGCGCTTGTAACGCCAAGGTAGTGGGTTTGATCCCCGGGACCACCCATACACAAAAATGTATGCACGCATGACTGTAAGTCGCTTTGGATAAAAGCGTCTGCTAAATGGCATATTACTATTATTTGCAATTACGTTCCGCCCCCCCGCTCAGAAAACCCCCCCACATCTGCTTGAATGTAGTTGGGGACCCCTGGATTAGGCTATGTGCAATTAGAAATCGATGAGTGGGAATATTTGTTAATTATTTACTTAGGTTAGAACTTGTCAATGCTATTTCGTAGTGAAAGCCAAATCTGACACAATCTGTGAGTAAAACCCCTCGATCTCTGTCATATTATCCAGTGGAGAATCCGGTGCAGGAAAGACTGTCAACACCAAGCGTGTCATCCAGTACTTCGCCACCATTGCAGTGTCTGGTGCCAAGAAGGAAGTAGACCCAAGCAAAATGCAGGTAGGTTGTGCATTTTTAACACATTTCAGTTCGGTGGGCTGTGTAAACTTATTTTCCAGCGGTGAATCCTTTCAAGAAAAGTGTTTACCAGTTTCTAAGCAACTTGTGTTTGTCTCAATCAGGGGTCTCTTGAGGATCAGATCATTGCAGCTAACCCTCTGCTGGAGTCTTATGGTAATGCCAAGACAGTGAGGAACGACAACTCGTCTCGCTTTGTAAGTATGAAGGGCATACTGTGGAAGTGACCTTATATTGGGGGAAAAAACATTTCAGTAGTTCCTTATAGTTATATCAATAGATGTCCAACAAACTAACATTTCAAGGGGTCTATCAAAGTAAATAGTTAGAATTATTTTGTATACATATTTCTAACCC
This sequence comes from Coregonus lavaretus, assembly GCF_964263955.1. Taxonomy (NCBI): domain Eukaryota; kingdom Metazoa; phylum Chordata; class Actinopteri; order Salmoniformes; family Salmonidae; genus Coregonus; species Coregonus lavaretus. Next base: position 2,944,159 of record NC_140010.1, on the reverse strand, counting down.
CCATGCTCTACTATAGGGTAAATTCATCAGGATTCACTTCCAAGCAGGCAAACTGGCTAAAGCTGACATTGAGACCTGTAAGTTGGCTTTGATTGTTTCTCAATGCTTTCCTTAATTCACACAGAATATTGTTTGGAGATCATATAATCAAATGTAATGCGCTCTCTCTCTCTCTCTCTCTCTCTCTCTCTCTCTCTCTCTCTCTCTCTCTCTCTCTCTCTCTCTCTCTCTCTCTCCTCTCTCCCTCTCTCTCTCTCTCTCTCTCTCTCTCTCTCTCTCTCTCTCTCTCTCTCTCAGACCTGCTGGAGAAGTCCAGAGTGGCCTTCCAGCTGCCCGATGAGAGAGGCTACCACATCTTCTACCAGATGATGACAGGCCACAAACCTGAGATAGTTGGTAAGGCAAAGTAGAGGTTGAGGTGAAATGATTCCCACCCCCATCTGTGGAACTTATTTTTTAAAGGTTCATAGTCCACACTATTAATACTATTACAATGAGTACATCCAAGGTAACAAGGCACCTAGACATGGGTCAGGTCTTTAAAGGTATTTTATGGGAAAGATCTATCAAGTAATGCACTGTGATGCACTACTCCAGGAGGCTCAGTCCAGTCTGTTGATGCTATTTATTATATACTACATGTATCCTTGAGTCCATCTACTGAGTAAAGGAGGGAGAGATACCGTAAAGGTAGGACAGTGGAATTCTACAAGACTTAAATGACAAGCCGTTCTCCGTTGTCCACAGAAATGACGCTCATCACCACCAACCCCTACGACTACCCCATGATCAGCCAGGGTCATATCACTGTGGCCAGCATCAACGACAAGGAAGAGCTGGATGCCACAGACGTGAGTCACACAAAGGGTTAACCAAACTCTAGATATGGAATGGGTAGGACCACCATACACACTGAATGCACTGTGCAATTCCAACTTGTGGCAGCTGGGCACCTTTGTGTTAGTTAGGCATGTGTCTCAAGGCAGTCGTCATGCCTCCACACTTCACCTTTAGGTACATGTAAGACATCCACAAGAGAGTGCCACGAAGTGCCTTGTGGAACTGTGTAAAACTAATTTTGTGGTGCGACATACTAGTGTGCTGGCCAAAAGTAATCATGTGGAACAGAGTAGCCAGTCAAATCTATCCATCCCATTTGTTCTGGAGTGAGCACAGAACTGTAGTGTATTGTAACTGAGCAAACTACCGTTCAGTTCATCACTGTTGTACTTCCTCTCTAATGCCAGGATGCCATTACAATCCTGGGCTTCACTAATGATGAGAAGATGTCTATCTACAAGCTGACAGGAGCTGTAATGCACCATGGAAACTTGAAATTCAAGCAGAAGCAGCGTGAGGAGCAGGCCGAACCAGACGGCACAGAGGGTGAGTCCCACTCATAGATATACAACATGTAAAGCATTAGTCCTATTCCTAAACATAGAGATAGGATACGTTAGACAGACAGTACCACATGAAAGTCAGGCAGGAGATACAAACTATTTTGTCAGTGTAACATCAGAAACAAGCGATCTTGTGTGCCTGAATCTGTTGATGTTGGTTCTCTCTCCAGTGGCTGATAAAATCGGCTACCTGCTGGGCCTGAACTCAGCTGAGTTGCTGAAATGTCTGTGCTACCCCAGAGTGAAGGTTGGCAACGAATATGTGACCAAGGGACAGACTGTGGCTCAGGTAAGGTGAAACACAGCATCTACCATTTTCTGAGCACCAGAATTATTTTAGGGAGGAGAACGTTGCCTTTTTTTTTCAATAGTAGGCCTAATGTTGTTTTTCCCAAGCGCTTATCACCTTATCACTACATTTGGTCAATATCTCATGTATTCATTTGAGGTATTATCATTGCAGGTTTATAACGCAGTCATGGCTCTGGCCAAGTCCATCTATGAGAGGATGTTCTTGTGGATGGTCATCCGTATCAACGAGATGTTGGACACCAAGAATCCAAGGCAGTTCTATATTGGTGTGCTCGACATTGCCGGTTTTGAGATCTTTGATGTGAGTATGAGACCAGAACAAGACAATTAGTTGTGATTGAGAGGGATTACAGCCTTGTACGATGAAATTAGCCTTTTTGAAATTCCTTCAACAGTACAACAGCATGGAGCAGCTGTGCATCAACTTCACCAATGAGAAACTGCAACAGTTTTTCAACCACACCATGTTCGTCTTGGAGCAAGAGGAGTACAAGAAGGAGGGAATCGTCTGGGAGTTCATTGACTTCGGCATGGACTTGGCTGCCTGCATTGAGCTTATTGAGAAGGTAAGCTGTCAGGATTATAATGGATCACAACAGCAAAGCTCATAGGGAGCGATATGTGATATATTATCACAGTGGTACAACGTATCTGACGGTTAAGAACTCAAAATGTATCCTATTATGTGACCCTGAAGGAATAGCATCCTATATTACCATGTTTGATAAAGGAATAAATGTGGTCCTAAATGTAAATGTCACTCATTTGATATCTCTTTTCGTAAAGCCATTGGGCATCTTCTCCATCCTTGAAGAGGAGTGCATGTTCCCCAAGGCTTCAGACACTACCTTCAAGAACAAGCTCAACGACCAGCATCTTGGCAAAACCAAGGCGTTTGAGAAGCCAAAGCCTGCCAAAGGCAAGCCAGAAGCCCACTTCTCTCTCGTACACTATGCCGGCACTGTGGACTACAACATCACTGGCTGGCTAGAGAAGAACAAGGACCCCCTGAACGAATCAGTTATTCTGATGTACGGGAAGGCCTCAGTCAAACTGATGGCCGCCCTGTACCCTGCTGCCCCACCTGAGGGTAAGACCAGCATCACGTCAAAATATTTAACCAAGCACTAGTTACAACCCACATTTTCTTGAAAGCAGTCAACAATGGGATTTTCCTGTGTTTTATATATATTTCCACACTAAGAGGATGGAATAATACTGTGAAATTGTGAAAATGCCCTTTTAGTGTAATAGCTGTTTGAAAAGACCGCCTGAAATGTCAGCTAGTTTACAGTTTTCCCCTCCCCGCTCAGACCACTCCCAGATAGTCCTAGCTAAATTCTCGCTTCAGAAATGGCTCTTTGCTAAGAAGCCATTTTTGTTCCTTTTTGACCATTTTTAATTGAAAACAATAACAGTAAGGTACTTAATTGTTACCCAGAGAAATGATCTGATATTGAGATAAAAACGGTTCAACTTTACAGAACCCTGAACAGCTTCTACCCCCAAGCCATAAGACTACTAAATAGTTAACCAAAGCTACCCAGACTATCTGCATGGAACCTCTTATGACTCATCACATACGCTGCTGTCTATCCTGTTGCCTAGTCACTTTACCCCTACCTACAGTATACTGCTGCTACTGTCTATTATCTATCCTGTTGCCTAGTCACTTTACCCCTACCTACAGTATACTGCTGCTACTGTCTATTATCTATCCTGTTGTCTAGTCACTTTACCCCTACCTACAGTATACTGCTGCTACTGTCTATTATCTATCCTGTTGTCTAGTCACTTTACCCCTACCTACAGTATACTGCTGCTACTGTCTATTATCTATCCTGTTGTCTAGTCACTTTACCCCTACCTACAGTATACTGCTACTACTGTCTATTATCTATCCTGTTGCCTAGTCACTTGACCCCTACCTACAGTATACTGCTGCTACTGTCTATTATCTATCCTGTTGTCTAGTCCCTTTACCCTACCTACAGTATACTGCTGCTACTGTCTTTTTTTATTTTTTTATTTTTATTTTTCACCTTTATTTAACCAGGTAAGCCAGTTGAGAACAGGTTCTCATTTACAACTGCGACCTGGCCAAGATAAAGCATAGTAGTGCAATAAAAAAACAACAACACAGAGTTACATATGGGGTAAAAAAACATAAAGTCAGAAATACAACAGAAAATATATATACAGTGTGTGCAAATGTAGCAAGTTATGGAGGTAAGGCAATAAATAGGCTATAGTGCAGAATAATTACAATAGTATTAACACTGGAATGCTAGATGTGCAAGAGATTATGTGCAAATAGAGATACTGGGGTGCAAAAGAGCAAAATAAATAACAATATAGGGATGAGGTAGTTGGGTGGGCTAATTTCAGATGGGCTGTGTACAGGTGCAGTGATCGGTAAGGTGCTCTGACAACTGATGCTTAAGGTTATTGAGGGAGATAAGAGTCTCCAGCTTCAGAGATTTTTGCAATTCGTTCCAGTCATTGGCAGCAGAGAACTGGAAGGAATGGCGGCCAAAGGAGGTGTTGGCTTTGGGAATGACCAGTGAGATATACCTGCTGGAGCGCAGACTACGGGTGGGTGCTGCTATGGTGACCAATGAGCTAAGATAAGGCGGGGATTTGCCTAGCAGTGATTTATAGATGGCCTGGAGCCAGTGGGTTTGACGACGAACATGTAGTGAGGACCAGCCAACAAGAGCGTACAGGTCACAGTGGTGGGTAGTGTATGGGGCTTTGGAGACAAAACGGATGGCACTGTGATAGACTACATCCAATTTGCTGAGTAGAGTGTTGGAGGCTATTTTGTAAATGACATCGCCGAAGTCAAGGATCGGTAGGATAGTCAGTTTTACGAGGGCATGTTTGGCAGCATGAGTGAAGGAGGCTTTGTTGCGAAATAGGAAGCCGATTCTAGATTTAACTTTGGATTGGAGATTCTTTATGTGAGTCTGGAAGTTGAGTTTACAGTCTAACCAGACACCTAGGTATTTGTAGTTGTCCACATACTCTAGGTCAGACCCGTCGAGAGTGGTGATTCTAGTCGGGTGGGCGGGTGCCAGCAGCGTTCGATTGAAAAGCATGCATTTAGTTTTACTAGTGTTTAAGAGCAGTTGGAGGCTACTGAAGGATTGTTGTATGGCATTGAAGCTCGTTTGGAGGTTTGTTAACACAGTGTCCAATGAAGGGCCAGATGTATACAAAATGGTGTCGTCTGCGTAGAGGTGGATCTGAGAGTCACCAGCAGCAAGAGCGACATCATTGATATACACAGAGAAAAGTGTCGGCCCAAGAATTGAACCCTGTGGCACCCCCATAGAGACTGCCATAGGTCCAGACAACAGGCCCTCCGATTTGACACACTGAACTCTATCTGAGAAGTAGTTGGTGAACCAGGCGAGGCAGTCATTTGAGAAACCAAGGCTATTTAGTCTGCCAATAAGAATGCGGTGGTTGACAGAGTCGAAAGCCTTGGCCAGGTCGATGAAGACGGCTGTCTATTATCTATCCTGTTGCCTAGTCACTTTAACCCTACCTACAGTATACTGCTGCTACTGTCTATTATCTATCCTGTTGTCTAGTCCCTTTACCCTACCTACAGTATACTGCTGCTACTGTCTATTATCTATCCTGTTGTCTAGTCACTTTACCCCTACCTACAGTATACTGCTGCTTCTGTCTATTATCTATCCTGTTGTCTAGTCACTTTACCCCTACCTACAGTATACTGCTACTACTGTCTATTATCTATCTTGTTGCCTAGTCACTTTACCCCTACCTACAGTATACTGCTGCTTCTGTCTATTATCTATCCTGTTGTCTAGTCACTTGACCCCTACCTACAGTATACTGCTGCTACTGTCTATTATCTATCCTGTTGTCTAGTCACTTTACCCCTACCTACAGTATACTGCTACTACTGTCTATTATCTATCCTGTTGTCTAGTCACTTTACCCCTACCTACAGTATACTGCTGCTACTGTCTATTATGTTGTCTAGTCACTTTACCCCTACCTACAGTATACTGCTGCTAATGTCTATTATCTATCCTGTTGTCTAGTCACTTTACCCCTACCTACAGTATACTGCTGCTACTGTCTATCCTGTTGCCTAGTCACTTTAACCCTACTTATATGTACATATCTACCTCAATGACCTTGTACATCGACTCGGTACCCCGTGTATATAGCCAAGTTATGGTTACTCAGTGTGTATTTGTTACACACGTTATAATTGTTTATATATTTTTCTCTCTGCATTGTTGAGAAGGGCCTGTGAAGAAGCGTTTCACTGTTAGTCTACACCTGTTGTTTACGAAGCACGTGACAAATACAATTTACATTTTAGTCATTTAGCAGATGCTCTTATCCAGAGCGACTTACTGTTTTTTTTGTGAGTGCATACATCTTTCATATTGGCCCCCCGTGGGAATCGAACCCACAACCCTGGCGTTGCAAGCGCCGTGCTCTACCAACTGAGCTACAGGAGGCTGTATTGTATTTGTCTATGAACGTATTACAATTTCTCAGGTTTATTCACTGGGTACATTTTCTCATACAATATGTGTTAATTTACACAATCTCATTGGCGCCATTTGCATTAAGATAAGTGTGAAGATATTGGGAGATTCTCTGGTTTATAATTAATGTGCTTGCTGAAGACAAGACCACTCTAGATTTCTTACATACTCTTATTATTATTCTATTGATTCCGCCCGCTCTAGGAAATGTATTTTTCTAGTTATCTCTTACTTTTCCTCATTTTAACAGATAAAGCCAAGAAAGGAGGCAAGAAGAAGGGTGGTTCCATGCAGACTGTGTCTTCCCAGTTCAGGGTGAGCTTTTGAAATGTGTATATTCAGTCCTTCAAAAAGGTGCATTTATGATCATAAATGATGTCTGAGAGAATGGTTTGTAACCCTCTTACAGGAGAACTTACATAAGCTGATGACCAACTTGAGGAGCACTCATCCTCACTTTGTGCGCTGCCTGATCCCCAACGAGTCAAAGACTCCGGGTAAATATTTAGTTAAATATTATCTTATTAATAAAGTATCAGTAACCTTAACGACCCAAGTCTTTAACCTGTTTATGAGTATTAAAAGAGACTTGGTTTGTTTTGCCAGGTCTGATGGAGAACTTCCTGGTTATCCACCAGCTCAGGTGTAATGGTGTTCTGGAGGGTATCAGGATCTGCAGGAAGGGTTTCCCCAGCAGAATCATCTATGCTGACTTCAAACAGAGGTACATGTATAGAAACATTAACGCACACACACACACACACACACACACACACACACACACACACACACACACACCTGCTCCAAGGGTTTTCCCAGCATCAGAATAGGCTTACCGTTCACGTAATATAACCAACCTATTACAACTTGACATTATGTTAAAAAATGTCTCCTCATTCAGGTATAAAGTACTGAACGCCAGTGTCATCCCCGAGGGCCAGTTCATGGATAACAAGAAGGCTTCTGAGAAGCTGCTTGGGTCCATTGATATAAATCACGAGGATTACAAGTTCGGACACACCAAGGTCAGTCAAATACCCCCAGCCATGGCTGACAACAAAACACAACTTCAATAATTTAAACCCTGATTTAACTAATGGAAAAGGTGGAAAAACATTGGACTGCTTTTTCTTTTTTTTGTTGTCAAACATTACAAATATAGATGAGAAACTAAACTTGTTCAAATCAATCTAGTGGTGTTGTTCCCCTCTTTTGATTCAACCATTTCTCTCTGTCACCATCTGACTGTGGTTCCATTGACCATGTTTACCTGTGTCAGGTGTTCTTCAAAGCCGGTCTGCTGGGTGTCCTGGAGGAGATGAGAGATGAGAAGCTGGCCACTCTGGTCGGCATGGTCCAGGCTCTCAGCCGTGGATTCCTCATGAGGAGAGAGTTCACCAAGATGATGGAGAGGAGGTGTGGAATTAGACATTTTGGCAAAGCTTTCTGTCAACCACCTGTATCTAATGCATTATGATGACATACTGTATATGCTGTGAGTTTTTCACAATGAGAAAAGTATGTTTGGAAAGCTGTTCAATTGTCCTTTAAATTTGGAATATTAACCCATTCATTTTTTAAGAATATGAAACGCCTCATGAGCTTTGCGTAACCTGTCAGTCCTTGCATTGAGAGCGCTGTCAATGAATTTAACAGAGGTTACATTTAAATTTACACAGTAAATAAAATGAAAAAACATTTACTGGAAAAACCTTGCAGATGCAAAGTTTGTTAATAGAATTACGGTAGAATCGGCCTTAGTTCTATTCTGTTAACTACCTTTGTATCTGCACAGTTCTTCCTTTGAATGTGTTTTCGTAAATGTAGTCCTTGTGCATAGAGTTGTATGGTTTGTTAAACTTTGAAATCAATGGTTTTTGTTTGGTATACATTTTAAAGTGAAAAGCCTTCAATTATCGTGGAATTGCCTGGTTACATTTCTCTAGTCTCATTCCTCAGCTGTATACCAAAAGTGGGACAGGGCTCTGTTTTGTTATTCTTTGACTCCCAGAATGTAGCTTTATTAAGGATGTCACTCATCATGCCGCCCTATCCTTTCTGTCAACCAGAGATTCCATCTTCTCCATCCAGTACAACATCCGCTCATTCATGAATGTGAAAACCTGGCCATGGATGAAGTTGTACTTCAAGATCAAGCCCCTGCTACAGAGCGCTGAGACGGAGAAGGAGCTGGCCAACATGAAGGAGAACTATGAGAAGATGAAGACGGACCTGGCCAAGGCACTGGCCACGAAGAAGCAGTTGGAGGAGAAGATGGTGTCCCTGGTGCAAGAGAGGGCAGACCTGTCGCTCCAAGTCGCATCTGTGAGTGACCTACGACCGTCATAAGGGAACATTTACACACACACACACACACACGAACACACTGTGAAGTATGTGGCTAACTCACATTTTTACAGCCCATGTTATAAATATATTTCATGAATGTATATTGATTTGCTATGAGCTCTGACTAAATGAAATCTATATTTTGAGGCTGCTGATTATTTTCTCCTGTTCTGAAACCAGGAATCAGAGAATCTGAATGATGCTGAGGAAAGGTGTGAGGGGCTCATTAAGAGCAAGATCCAGCTGGAGGCCAAACTCAAAGAGACGACTGAGAGGCTGGAGGATGAGGAGGAGATGAATGCTGAGTTGACTGCCAAGAAGAGGAAGCTGGAGGATGAGTGCTCTGAGCTGAAGAAGGACATTGATGACCTGGAGCTCACCCTGGCCAAAGTGGAGAAGGAGAAGCACGCCACTGAAAACAAGGTCTTGTGTTTTACCAGAGACAGTCTAACCCAACAATAATCAAAACATATCTCAACAGAAATGGAATTCCAGTTGTATTGTGGGTGCAGGAAAATTTTAGACACAAATTTATGGAATTTCAGTTGCGGAGTTCTCCCCACATTCATTGCATGTTCTGTTCCCCCTCATTTATGACCTTCAATCAGTACACTGGCATGGTGTACACTGCCATCTAGTGTTCAATATATAGTAGAGTACTTGTTGACACTTCTAATCTAAATGAAGTGAATGTAATATCTATCAAACTAAATCTCTCCTTTATGATGAAGTGACCAAAGACTAATTTTGTTGTGGCCGTTTTCAGGTTAAAAACCTGACAGAGGAGATGGCATCTATGGATGAGAATGTTGCCAAGCTGACCAAGGAGAAGAAATCCCTCCAAGAGGCCCACCAGCAGACACTGGACGACCTGCAGGCAGAGGAGGACAAAGTCAACACTCTGACCAAGGCCAAGACCAAGCTGGAACAGCAAGTGGACGACGTGAGTGGAGTTTGACATTTTGCCCATGATAGTATATAAAATGAAATTATCTTCAGTTGTTTAGATTTGAACATTATCTGTGTGTTTTTATCTTTTAGCTTGAAGGTTCTCTGGAGCAAGAGAAGAAGCTCCGTATGGACCTTGAGAGATCCAAGAGAAAGCTGGAGGGAGATCTGAAACTGGCCCAGGAGTCCATAATGGACCTGGAGAATGACAAGCAGCAAGCTGATGAGAAAATCAAGAAGTAAACACAAACAAATGACGACGGCATTAGCTGCCATTTTGATCTAAATAATGTTTTTTTCTTGACTAATTTTCACGTGATTCTTAACAGCAAACTGAAATGGTATGATACTCTCTCTCTCTGCAATCTACGTGTTTGTGTTTCTTAGAAAGGAGTTTGAGACCACTCAGCTCCTCAGCAAGGTTGAGGATGAACAGTCTCTGGGAGCTCAGCTGCAGAAGAAGATCAAGGAACTCCAGGTACAGTACAGGATCTAAGCTTTCAGTTCCTGAAAACAATTATTCTGGTAGCACACATTTTTTCCTGGTGGCTTCTGATGGCTCAGTAGGATGGAAGATGGTGCTTTATACTGGTGCTTCTTACCATTGTAAAGATGGTGGTTCTTACCGTTGTGGTTTTGGTTCCTGCATGGGACACTGTCTACGGAATATATTAGTGGAACTGGCTTTTTATGAACACATTCAATTGTTTCAACTGCATTGTAGTGTTCATCCCCCCTGCTCCTGCCCCCTCTTCTAGGCCCGTATCGAGGAGCTGGAGGAGGAAATTGAGGCTGAGCGTGCTGCCAGGGCTAAGGTTGAGAAGCAGAGGGCCGATCTCTCCAGGGAACTTGAGGAGATCAGCGAGAGGCTGGAGGAGGCCGGAGGCGCCACTGCTGCTCAGATTGAGATGAACAAGAAGCGTGAGGCTGAGTTCCAGAAGCTGCGTCGTGATCTTGAAGAGTCCACCCTGCAGCATGAGGCCACAGCCGCCGCTCTGCGCAAGAAGCAGGCCGACAGTGTGGCTGAGCTCGGGGAGCAGATCGACAACCTGCAGCGCGTCAAGCAGAAGCTAGAGAAGGAGAAGAGTGAGTACAAGATGGAGATTGATGACCTCTCCAGCAACATGGAGGCCGTCGCCAAGGCAAAGGTGAGTAGTGATGTTTTGTTCAAGCAGTGTTGAACTATATTACCATTCAAGTGAACTGAAGTTGACAGGAGTCCCATATATAAAGTAATGATGAATCATATTTCACTAACAGGGCAATCTGGAGAAGATGTGCCGTACTCTTGAGGACCAGTTGAGTGAGCTCAAGACTAAGAATGATGAAAATGTTCGCCAGGTCAACGACATCAGCGGACAGAGGGCCAGACTCCTGACAGAAAATGGTACCATCATCAAACAACAACAACATGTATTGGGGGCTATATCCAGACAGTCCAGTCCACATAGTTTCTACTGTACTATTCACCACCTAACATTGCCCTACGATACCTAAAAATACATTTTCAATCTTAGAGGTCAGAGACCCCATTAACAAGAGGTCCCTCTTTCCCTGCAGGTGAGTTTGGCCGCCAGCTGGAGGAGAAGGAAGCCCTGGTGTCTCAGCTGACCAGAGGAAAACAGGCCTTCACCCAACAGGTTGAGGAGCTGAAGAGGCAGATTGAGGAGGAGGTCAAGGTAAGGAACCCAAAATGGATACCACCGACCAAAGAGTTTAGAGCCATATCTTCATATAGACGCCGACTACGCCACCCTCAGAGACTTCTACTGTCATTTGTTTTACTATCTCTCTAATCTCTCTCGTTGTCTTTCTATTTCACAGGCAAAAAATGCACTGGCCCACGGTGTCCAGTCTGCCCGCCATGACTGTGACCTCCTCAGAGAGCAGTTTGAGGAGGAGCAGGAAGCCAAGGTAGAGCTGCAACGTGGCATGTCCAAGGCGAACAGCGAGGTGGCTCAGTGGAGGACTAAGTATGAAACTGATGCCATCCAGCGCACAGAGGAGCTGGAGGAGGCCAAGTGAGTCGTATGCAACAGCAAAAACACAAAATATAGGGTGTGGATGGTGAGGGTTGTAGGGGGCTCACATTTCTTTATGCCGATATGTAACATTTCTACAACTTCTGTCGTCCAACAGGAAAAAGCTGGCCCAGCGTCTGCAGGATGCTGAGGAGACCATTGAGGCGACCAACTCCAAGTGCGCCTCCCTGGAGAAGACCAAGCAGAGGCTGCAGGGAGAGGTGGAGGACCTCATGATTGACGTTGAGAGAGCCAACGCATTGGCCGCCAACCTCGACAAGAAGCAGAGGAACTTTGACAAGGTGAAAACCTCACCCTAGGTTTACATTTTCTGTCTGCTATATGATCAATTGTAGTATTATTGTAGCATATTTCTGATTCAAAACTCTTCATCAATCACTTCTAATGAAAATCCCATGCATTTCCCTAGGTTCTGGCAGAGTGGAAGCAGAAGTATGAGGAGGGTCAGGCTGAGCTGGAAGGAGCTCAGAAGGAGGCTCGCTCTATGAGCACTGAACTCTTCAAGATGAAGAACTCCTACGAGGAGGCTCTGGATCATCTGGAGACTCTGAAGAGAGAGAACAAGAACCTGCAACGTGAGCATTTGACAGCAGTTCTATTTGGCTCATGTTTGACTAGTGTTTTGAAAATGGAGGGAACTGTAATCAATTTCTAATACACAATTTTAGAACGGTATAAAATATATACAGTACATTTTTTTTAACTTGAAACCGTTATTCCTTTGAACAGCCCAAGGAAGTGGGGGCAATTAGATTTGCAAGACCGTATGAAGTGCTGATTAATTAGTAAATTATTATGATTCAATGTCAACTTCAGTGCATTGGCGATTTCCACTGAAAATCTCCCAAGTCTAAACTGCTCCTGTGTTTGTGTGTGCAGAGGAGATCTCTGACCTGACTGAGCAGATCGGAGAGACTGGCAAGAGCATCCATGAGCTGGAGAAGGCCAAGAAGACTGTGGAGACAGAGAAGTCTGAGATCCAGACCGCTCTGGAGGAGGCTGAGGTACAAACTACAGCTGTTTGATGGGAAAAGTAGTATAACACTAGTCAATGCCAGCTTCAGTCCAATGCTCCCTGTATTGGTGTTTATTGTAGTCGTACACATTTAATTCCTTGTGTTATACACATCCAAATGTATTGAACACAATTCACCCGACCGCTTCTCTTTGTCCAGGGAACACTGGAGCACGAGGAATCCAAGATTCTGCGTGTGCAGCTGGAGCTGAACCAGATCAAGGGTGAGGTGGACAGGAAGCTGGCTGAGAAGGACGAGGAGATGGAGCAGATCAAGAGGAACAGCCAGAGGGTGGTTGACTCCATGCAGAGCACCCTGGACTCTGAGATCAGAAGCAGGAATGACGCCCTGAGGGTGAAGAAGAAGATGGAGGGAGACCTGAACGAGATGGAGGTCCAGCTGAGCCACTCCAACAGGCAGGCCGCTGAGGCTCAGAAACAGCTGAGGAACGTCCAGGGACAGCTCAAGGTAAAGGGACTGGGACATCAGGCTCATAAAACTAAACATGGGGATCGATTTGTTTGTGAAACTGTAGCAAATAATAGAACAGAGGAATTAACTAATATACTGTAGAAAAGGTAGGGATAATGGGGAAATTCTTACCAATTAACATTTCTATCACCCATCCTATCGACTCTACTTCCGCAAGTCCTAATGAACCTGTCATTGTGAACCCCAGGATGCCCAATTGCACCTTGATGACGCTGTCCGTGTCTCAGAGGACATGAAGGAGCAGGCAGCCATGGTGGAGCGCAGGAACGGTCTGATGGTGGCTGAAATTGAGGAGCTGAGAGTTGCTCTGGAGCAGACAGAGAGAGGCCGCAAAGTGGCTGAGACTGAGCTGGTAGACGCCAGCGAGCGCGTTGGACTGCTGCACTCGCAGGTAGGGGTCAAAAGCCACTTCTAATTAAACTCAACCAAGCATACAGTTTCTGCCTTGTAAGTTCTCTTGGGATTCAAACAAATTGTCTTGTTTCCTCCTCCAGAACACCAGCCTTCTGAACACCAAGAAGAAGCTGGAGTCTGACCTGGTGCAGGTGCAGGGAGAGGTGGACGACATCGTCCAGGAGGCCAGGAATGCAGAGGAGAAGGCCAAGAAGGCCATCACTGACGTGAGTCCTTATGATCTATTGAATTACATCCACTCGATTTGTCAACAAGGGCCAATGGTAGCTGGGCTGGTTTACCACAACAAAAGATCTCAGAGGGACGTTATGATTGGGGCCAATTGGTGCATAAATTAAACAAACTACCATTCCAGGCGGCCATGATGGCTGAAGAGCTGAAGAAGGAGCAGGACACCAGCTCTCACCTGGAGAGGATGAAGAAGAACCTGGAGGTTACAGTCAAGGACCTGCAGCACCGCCTGGATGAGGCTGAGAATCTGGCCATGAAGGGAGGCAAGAAGCAGCTCCAGAAACTGGAGTCCAGGGTGAGTCAACAGCAGGGTGGATTAGGGTGGATTGAAAGACTGATTTCTGGAAATGTATTTGATCATATAAAAATACACAGGAGCATTGTGTAATGACTTTTTCTCTCAATAAACCACCTAGATAATGAAAAGCTGTTATCATTACAGACCCCTTCAATTAAAATTGTACAATTACATAGGAACAGACAACAATTGTGCCTCCTTGACTGAATGGAACAATATACCTCTGTTTTACAAAGATTTGTTACGTCTGATTTCACCCCCTCAAAAAAATGCCTACGTGAATTTATTTCACAAAAGGTGCGCGAGCTCGAGACTGAGGTGGAGGCCGAGCAGAGAAGAGGTGTAGACGCGGTCAAAGGAGTCCGCAAGTATGAACGCAGAGTCAAGGAGCTCACTTACCAGGTAAGAGAAAGTGCCTTCTTCAAACACTTCCCACTGGGCACACTGGTTGAATCAACATCGTTTCCACGTCATTTCAATGAAATTACGTTGAACCAACGTGGCATAGACGTTGAATTGACATCTGCGCCCAGCGGGTTGACACGAACGCAGACAGGTTTGTGTATAAAACTATTGGCCATTGATTCTTTGATCTTCTCCCACAGACTGAGGAGGATAAGAAGAACGTCGGCAGACTTCAGGACCTGGTAGATAAGCTGCAGTTGAAAGTGAAGGCCTACAAGAGAAACGCTGAGGAAGCGGTGAGCACCCTTAAATTGGTCAAATACTCTGAAGGTATACATTTGAAAACATGTTTTATCCCTAGTAGACGTTACACAACTTCAGTTTAGGCTTTTCCAATGCGTCGCAAAGAAGGGCACTGATTGGTAGATGAAAATAAAATGTAAAAAAAAAAAAAAGCAGATGCTCAACCCCTTTGTTATGGCAAGCCTAAATAAGTTCAGGAATAAAAAACTGTGCTTAACAAGTCACGTAATAAGTTGCATGGACTAATAGTGTTTAACATGATTTTTGAATGACTACCTCATCTCTGTACCCCACACATACAATTATAAAAAGAGCAGACATTGAATATCCCTTTGAGCATGGTGAGGTTATTAATAAGCCTATGGATGGTGTATCAATACACCCAGTCACTACAAAGATACAGACGTCCTTCCTAACGGAGTTGCAGGAGAGGAAGTAATCCTCTCAGCAATTTCATCATGAGGCCAATGGTGACTTTAAAACAGTTACAGAGTTTAATGGCTGTGATAGGAGAAAACTGAGGATGGATCAACAACATTGTAGTTTACTCCACAATACTAACCTAAATGACAGAGTGAAAAGAAGGAAGTCCAGTATAAAAATATTCCAAAACATGCATCCTGTTTGCAACAAACCACTGGGCACAGACAGTTCAACGTCTAGTTTTGATTTACATTTGGTTAAAACGTTTGGTGAAATAAATACAAAATGCCCTTACGTTGATGACTTTCTGCAAATCCAATCACTTTTCCACGTTGATTCAACTTCATCACATTTCTTTTAGTTGAAATGACACTGGGAAGGCGCTAAAGTAATACCGCAAAAAATGTGTCAAAGCATTTTAAAAAAAAATCCTGGATACAAAGCGTTATCTCTTCAAACAGGGCGATGGCTGCATCATGTTATGGGTATGCTTGTCATCGGCAAAGACTGGGAAGTTTTTAAGGATAAAAAAAACAGCATCAGCTAAGCAAAGGCAAAATCCTAGAGGAAAAACCTGGTACAGTCTGCTTTTCACCAGACACTGGGAGATTATGTCACCTTTCAGCAAGACAATAACCTAAAACACAAGGCCAAATCTACATTGGAGTTGCTTACCAAGAAGACAGTGAATGTTCCTGAGTGGCCTAGTTACAGTTTTTACTTAAATCTGCTTGAAAGTATATGGTGAGACTTAAATATGGCTATCTAGCAATGATCAACATCCAAATTGAAAGTGCTTGAAGAATTCTGAAAATAATAATGAGCTAATATTGCACAATCCAGGTGTGTTAAGCTCTCAGAGACTTACCCCAAAATACTACTTATTTAGTCCATATATATATATATATATATATATATATATATATATATCACACACACACATATACACAAAAGTATGTGGACACCCCTTCAAATTAGTGGATTCGGCTATTTCAGCCACACCCGTTGCTGACAGGTGTATAAAAGTGTTATATTTTTCATTAATTATATATATTTTTTAATCCAGTTTGACATTCGAATATTTTGGTGTAGATCGTTGACAGAAATAACATTTAATCAATTTTAATCCCAATTTGTAAGACTATAATGGGAGAAATGGAATTAGGCACTGTATCGTCTATCTCCCTAGACGATACAGGGAGGCAGTGGTTTGATCCCCGTTCCACCACTCACTTTCTCTGCTGTATCGTCTATCTCCCTATATACATTGCTATCCTAAATCTGTATATGTATGTATATATACCTTTTAAAAAATCATACATTTTCAAACTTTGAATGCTAAAGTTATGCTCTCTTCTCTTTTCCTCACCCAGGAGGAACAAGCCAACAGCCACATGTCTAAGTTCAGGAA
>NC_140010.1:2850285-2927374 GCF_964263955.1 Coregonus lavaretus | reverse complement strand
AGAGCTGCTGCCTGAACCTATACCTGACTCATGCTAAAATATCAACACGTCAACACCACCTATGATTCAGTCTTCACAGAAGTCAATACTGACCTTTTACACTCTGTAAAATGTAGGTATTTAGCACATTTGTGGTAGGGCAAAAAAAAAAAAAAAAAGATTACGGCTGAGCACTGAGCCTTCAATGCTGGATCCATTATACCCTTTCCAAGTGTGTGTACACACACACACACACACACACACACACACACACACACACACACACACACATTCATTATTACTACTGATCCATTCTTTTCTTTGTTTCTTCTTACAGGGAAAAGAAGTTGCTGAATAAACAAGAGAAGAATTTGCTGAATAAACAAGAGCAAAGTCTTATATCATTTTCCTGTGTTGCATAAAATATGATTTTCATGGTGAAAATGATCATTGATTAAAAACATGTAGGCCTGCATACCCTTCCTTTGTGACTGTGGACTTATTACTCAGCAGACCGTTTTTTCATACCATAAAAAATATAGTAATTTGTACCATATTGTAATCTGACAACAACAACAAAAGGTAAACAGCTGATGGATGAGGCTGGAGAAATGTAACTCTGAAATTCATAGACTGAGCAATGGATGCCTAACATCAAAATGATAGTTTTGGCCTAAAGTACAGTGGGGAGAACAAGTATTTGATACACTGCCGATTTTGCAGGTTTTCCTACTTACAAAGCATGTAGAGGTCTGTAATTTTATCATAGGTACACTTCAACTGTGAGAGAAAAATCCAGAAAATGACATTGTATGATTTTTAAGTAATTAATTTGCATTTTATTGCATGACATAGGTATTTGATACATCAGAAAATCAGAACTTAATATTTGGTACAGAAACCTTTGTTTGCAATTACAGAGATCATACTTTTCCTGTAGGTCTTGACCAGGTTTGCACACACTGCAGCAGGGATTTTGGCCCACTCCTCCATACAGACCTTCTGCAGATCCTTCAGGTTTCGGGGCTGTCACTGGGCAATACGGACTTTCAGCTCCCTCCAAAGATGTTCTATTGGGTTCAGGTCTGGAGACTGGCTAGGCAACTCCAGGACCTTGAGATGCTTCTTACGGAGCCACTCCTTAGTTGCCCTGGCTGTGTGTTTCGGGTCGTTGTCATGCTGGAAGATCCAGCCACGACCTATCTTCAATGCTCTTACTGAGGGAAGGAGGTTGTTGGCCAAGATCTCGCGATACATGGCCCCATCCATCCTCCCCTCAATACGGTGCAGTCATCCTGTCCCCTTTGCAGAAAAGCATCCCCAAAGAATGATGTTTCCACCTCCATGCTTCACGGTTGGGATGGTGTTCGTGGGGTTGTACTCATCCTTCTTCTTCCTCCAAACACGGCGAGTGGAGTTTAGACCAAAAAGCTATATTTTTGTCTCATCAGACCACATGACCTTCTCCCATTCCTCCTCTGGATCATCCAGATGGTCATTGGCAACCTTCAGACAGGCCTGGACATGCGCTGACTTGAGCAGGGGGACCTTGCGTGCGCTGCAGGATTTTAATCCATGACGGCGTAGTGTGTTACTAATGGTTTTCTTTGAGACTGTGGTCCCAGCTCTCTTCAGGTCATTGACCAGGTCCTGCCGTGTAGTTCTGGGCTGATCCCTCACCTTCCTCATGATCATTGATGCCCCACGAGGTGAGATCTT
The DNA here is from genome assembly GCF_964263955.1 of Coregonus lavaretus. NCBI lineage: Eukaryota > Metazoa > Chordata > Actinopteri > Salmoniformes > Salmonidae > Coregonus > Coregonus lavaretus. Next base: position 2,925,676 of record NC_140010.1, on the reverse strand, counting down.
GCATGGAGCCCCAGACCGAGGGTGATTGACCGTCATCTTGAACTTCTTCCATTTTCTAATAATTGCGCCAACAGTTGTTGCCTTCTCACCAAGCTGCTTGCCTATTGTCCTGTAGCCTATCCCAGCCTTGTGCAGGTCTACAATTTTATCCCTGATGTCCTTACACAGCTCTCTGGTCTTGGCCATTGTGGAGAGGTTGGAGTCTGTTTGATTGAGTGTGTGGACAGGTGTCTTTTATACAGGTAATGAGTTCAAACAGGTGCAGTTAATACAGGTAATGAGTGGAGAACAGGAGGGCTTCTTAAAGAAAAACTAACAGGTCTGTGAGAGCCGGAATTCTTACTGGTTGGTAGGTGATCAAATACTTATGTAATGCAATAAAATGCAAATTAATTACTTAAAAATCATACAATGTGTTTTTCTGGATGCTTTGTAAGTAGGAAAACCTGCTAAATCGGCAGTGTATCAAATACTTGTTCTCCCCACTGTATATTGACAGGCTCAAACTGAAATTTCAAAAAAAATAAGTATTTAGTCAGCCACCAATTGTGCAAGTTCTCCCACTTAAAAAGATGAGAGAGGCCTGTAATTTTCATCATAGGTACACGTCAACTATGACAGACAAATTGAGAAAAGAAATCCAGAAAATCACATTGTAGGATTTTTAATGAATTTATTTGCAAATTATGGTGGAAAATAAGTATTTGGTCACCTACAAACAAGCAAGATTTCTGGCTCTCACAGACCTGTAACTTCTTCTTTAAGAGGCTCCTCTGTCCTCCTCTCGTTACCTGTATTAATGGCACCTGTTTGAACTTGTTATCAGTATAAAAGACACCTGTCCACAACCTCAAACAGTCACACTCCAAACTCCACTATGGCCAAGACCAAAGAGCTGTCAAAGGACACCAGAAACAAAATTGTAGACCTGCACCAGGCTGGGAAGACTGAATCTGCAATAGGTAAGCAGCTTGGTTTGAAGAAATCAACTTTGGGAGCAATTATTAGGAAATGGAAGACATACAAGACCACTGATAATCTCCCTCGATCTGGGACTCCACGCAAGATCTCACCCCGTGGGGTCAAAATGATCACAAGAACGGTGAGCAAAAATCCCAGAACCACACGGGGGGACCTAGTGAATGACCTGCAGAGAGCTGGGACCAAAGTAACAAAGCCTACCATCAGTGGCTGGGTCTTTCAGCATGACAATGCTTCGTAAGAAGCATTTCAAGGTCCTGTAGTGGCCTAGCCAGTCTCCAGATCTCAACCCCTTAGAAAATCTTTGGAGGGAGTTGAAAGTCCGTGTTGCCCAGCGACAGCCCCAAAACATCACTGCTCTAGAGGAGATCTGCATGGAGGAATGGGCCAAAATACCAGCAACAGTGTGTGAAAACCTTGTGAAGATTTACAGAAAACGTTTGACCTGCGTCATTGCCAACAAAGGGTATATAACAAAGTATTGAGAAACTTTTGTTATTGACCAAATACTTATTTTCCACCATAATTTGCAAATAAATTCATTAAAAATCCTACAATGTGATTTTCTGGATTTTTTTTCCTCATTTTGTCTGTCATGGTTGACGTGTACCTATGATGAAAATTACAGGCCTCTCTCATCTTTTTAAGTGGGAGAACTTGCACAATTGGTGGCTGACTAAATACATTTTTTCCCCACTGTAAACATCAGAGAGACCGGCTCATTATGCATGTCAGCCCCCAGCCGTTTACGGTGTGATGTCTGACAACACAAGGCTAGTAGTGCTGAGTGATTAGTGCTTTTTGAGGTCGGTTCGGTTTCGGTTAAATGTTTTGAAAAAATAAACACGGTTTTCCATTTTGGTTTTGATAATTATGCATTATGTGGGTTGAATGCTGTAACAACACAGAATAAAACAATTAATAAAAGTCCCATGATGGTAGTGACTGCCCATTACTGCTTATCACTTATTAACCTTCATTTATTCACATTACTTTAATAAAATATTTCAGTTGTTGTGTATATTACATTTGTTTTATTTGATAACTTCTTTATTTCATTCCAACAGATCTCATCTCTATTGAGCTGCTGCCTATGTTGTCAGATAACATCACTATTTAGTAGTTCTTCAAAGTAAATAAGGCATACATTTATGACTGCTGAATACCAAATATCCATCACTTTGTATTTTCAGGTAGAGATACCTTGTGTAGGAACAGCTGCTCTCTACATCACCTGACGATCACGCATTCTACTCTCTTCTGTAGCAGGCGGTAAAAGAAACACAGACCGGACAAGTAGATGTGCAATGGATTGTGGTCATTGTAGTTAATTACCATGTTTTATGCGCTGAACTATTGTGACGAGGTGTGAAAGAAGGAGTCAGGCACAGGAGGTAAGATACCGAAGTCCAGAGTTTATTCCGTTTACATAAATCAAACGCCCCAAGCGTCAAACAAAACGGTACAAGGGAAAACATCCACCTTGGCAATAACACAGTGAATAGTAGCTCAACCGAGCTACACGCTCTCACAACAAAACAATCACTCACAAAGACAAGGGGAACAGAGGGAACACTTATACACATACTAATTAGGGGGATGAGCACCAGGTGTGTGTGATTGACAAGACATGACAAGTGGAGTGATGAGAATGGGATCGGCAGTAGCTAGTACTCCGGTGACGACGAACGCCAAAGCCTGCCCGAACCAGGAGGGGGGGCAGCCTCTGCGAAAGTCGAACCAGGAGGGGGGGCAGCCTCTGCGAAAGTGGAAACATTGGACATTGGAAAGGTGTTAGGTTAATGGAGGAGTGGCGGAGAGAGTTCTGAGCATATTCTGCCCATGGCAGGAACACCGACCACTCCCCCGGCCGGTCCTGACAGTAGGTCCGCAGGAACCTTCCCACATCCTGATTCACACTTTCCACCTGCCCATTGCTCTCGGGGTGAAAACCAGAGGTCAGGCTGACCGAGACCCCCACACGTTCCATGAACGCCTTCCAGACTCTAGATGTGAACTGAGGACCTCGGTCGGACACTATATCCTCTGGTACCCCGTAGTGCCGGAAGACGTGAATAAACAGAGCCTCTGCAGTTTGAAGGGCCGTGGGGAGACCGGGCAGAGGAAGGAGGCGGCAAGGTCCACAATGACCAGGATAGTGGTGTTACCTTGGGAGGGGGGAAGATCAGTGAGAAAATCAATACTCAGGTGAGACCATGGTCATTGTGGAACTGGTAAAGGTTGTAGCTTACCCGCTGGGAAGTGCCTAGGTGCCTTACTCTGGGCGCACACTGAGCATGAGGAAACATACACCCTCACGTCCTTAGCCAAGGTAGGCCACCAGTACTTCTCGGTCAGGCAGCGCATTGTACGACCGATACCTGGATGACCAGAGGAGGGTGACGTGTGTGCCCAGTTGATCAGACGATCACGGATAAGCGCAGACACGTACTGCAGCCCAGCTGGACACTGCGGTGGAGATGGATCTGTGCATAATGCCTGCGCTATATCTGCGTCCATCGCCCCATACTACCGGCACCACAATGCATGAGGCCGGGAGTATGGGGGTGTTGTCTCTGGGCCTCTCCTCTGTGTCATACAGCCGAGACAATGCTTCTGCCTTCACGTTCTTTGTACCCAGAATGTATGAGAGTGTGAAATCAAACCGGGTGAAGAAGAGGCCCCACCTGGCCTGGCAAGGATTCAGCCTCCACGCTGCCCAAATGTACTCCAGGTTACGGTGGTCTGTCCAGACGAGGAAAGGATGTTTCGCCCCTTCGAGCCAATGTCTCCACACCGTCAAAGCTCGGACAACAGCCAACAGCTCCCGATCACCAACGCCGTAGTTCTGCTCCGCCGAGCTGAGCTTCTTAGAAAAGAAGGCACAGGGGCAGAGCTTGGGTGGCGTGCCTGAGCGTTGGGATAAGACAGCTCCTATCCCTACGTTGGACACATCCACCTCCACTACGAACGGTAGTGATGGATCGGGGTGAGCCAGTACCGGGGCTGAAGTGAACAGACCCCGCAATCTACTGAATGCCAAATCAGCCTCAGCAGACCAACGGAGCTGGGACGGCCCACCCTTCAACAAGGAGGTAATGGGAGCTGCGACCTTGCCAAAACCCCGAATAAACCTTCGATAGTAGTTGGCAAAGCCAAGGAAGCGCTGCACCTCCTTTACCGTGGTTGGAGTCGGCCAATTACGCACGGCTGCAATGCGGTCTCCCTCCATCTCCACACCTGTGGTGGTAATGCGATATCCGAGGAAGGAGATTGACTGCTGGAAAAACTCACACTTCTCTGCCTTGGCATAAAGATCATTTTCCAGCAGTCGGACCAGTACTTTGCGAACCAGGGACACATGCTCGGCGCGCGTAGCTGAATACACCAGGATGTCATCGATGTAGACCACCACACCGCGACCAAGCATGTCCCGAAACACCTCGTTCACAAAGGGACTGGAAAACGGATGGAGCATTCATCAAACCGCAGGGCATCACCAGGTATTCATAATGCCCCGATGTTGTGCTGAATGCTGTTTTCCACTCATCCCCTTCCCGAATACGCACCAGGTTGTAGGCACTCCTGAGGTCTAATTTGGTGAAAAAACAGGCCCCATGCATTGACTCAATCACTGAAGGAATGAGGGGAAGACGATAACTAAATCATACCGTCACATTATTCAGTGGTCGATAATCAATGCACGGGCGTAAACCGCCATCTTTCTTCTTCACAAAGAAGAAACCTGAGGAGGCAGGTGAAGTGGAGGGCCATATATACCCCTGGCGCAGGGACTCGGTGACGTATATTTCCTTAGCCTCCATTTCAGTCTGCGACAGGGGATACACATGACTCCTGGGAAAGTCGCTTGCGTCTTGGAAAACGCGACTTTCCACCGTGGTCGCACCAACGGAAACACCTAGACACCTAACCGGACACTCACGCGACCACCCCGTAAGAACCCTCTGCGGCCATGAGAAATTGGGGTTGTGAAGGGCTAACCACGGGATACCCAAGACTACAGGGTAATCAGGAGACTTAATAATCATAATGGTGATCTGCTCAACATGTGTCTCCGGCGTGACTGGTGACTGGTACAGCAACTTCCTTAACCAACCTGGACCCTAATGGTCGACTATCTAGTGCTCTGATGGGGAGTGGAATGGTTAGGGGAACCAATGAAATGCCTTGACGGTGTGCAAATGCCCTGTCCATAAAATTCCCAGCTGCGCCTGAATCGACTAGCGCCTTACACTGGGAACCTACCAAGTGATCGGGAAAGGAGATAGATAAAGTACAGTGCGCCGCAAAGGGCTCTGAACACGTTTGGGTGTTCGTTACCTGGGGTGATGCGTGAGTACCCTGCCTACCGCCTCCAGACCCAAAAGAACGTTGACTACGACCTGAGGTGGTTTGTCCCTTCGTGCCACCAGAGTGGCAGTGTCGCTGTCCTCCTGCGCTCTCTCAACCGGCGGCTCCCCCCAGCTCCATCTGCTCGGGGTCAGAGTCGTCCGGAGTGGGAACGGGCAGACCCCTACCAGGACGTCCTCTGGCTGCTAGCAGATTGTCCAGCCGGATGGCCATGTCCACCAGTTGGGAGAACGATAGCATGGCATCCCGGCAGGCTAGCTCCCATCAGACGTCCTCCCTTAGGTGGCACTGGAAATGGTCTATCAGGGCCCGCTCATTCCACCCGGACCCCGCTGCCAGTGTCCGGAACTCCAGCGCGTAGTCCTGAGCGGTCCTCGTCCCCTGCCTTAGATGAACCTCAGGCGGGTGATCAAAAAGTGACCGAGTGGCGCAGTGGTCTAAGGCACTGCATCGCAGTGCTAGCTGTGCCACTAGAGATCCTGGTTCGAATCCAGGCTCTGTTGTAGCCGGCCGCGACCGGGAGACCCATGGGGCGGCGCACAATTGGCCCAGGGTAGAGGAGGGAATGGCCGGCAGGGATGTAGCTCAGTTGGTAGAGCATGGCGTTTGCAACGCCAGGGTTGTGGGTTTGATTCCCACGGGGGGCCAGTATGAAAAAAAAAAAAAAAATTATGCACTCACTAACTGTAAGTTGCTCTAAATGACTAAAATGCAGCAGGTGCTTCTAATCAGGGTTGCCACTCATCTGCCAATCAGGGATGAGGCTTTTCTGGTCTACCTGGATACAAATGAGTCACAAAGAGATACAGAATTATAGGGTGTGGGAGCGGGGCATGAAGGGCAACTCACAAATCAATCGCCCCAGGTGTCCGTTCACCTAAATACATCACGTCAATTCATGAGATAGCCCACCACAAAGGACACCGCTGTTCCATACTGCTGGCATGAGTTACTTGATGTGGAATAGAGTTCCATGTAGTCATGGCTCTATGTAGTACTGTGCACCTCCCATAGTCTGTTCTGGACTTGGGGACTGTAGTCTTGTGGGGTATGCATGGGTGGCCAAGCTGTGTGCCAGTAGTTCAAATAGACAGCTCGGTGCATTCAACATGTCAATACCTCTCACAAATACAAGTAATGATGAAGTCAATTTCTCCTCCACTATGAGCCAGGAGAGATTGACATGCATATTATTAATGTTAGCTCTCTGTGTACATCTAAGAGCCTGTTGTGCTGCCCTGTTCTGAGCCAATTGCAATTATCCTAAGTCCCTCTTTGTGGCACCTGACTGCATGACTGAACAGTAGTCCAGGTGCAACAAAACTAGGGCCTGTAGGACCTGCCTTGTTGATAGTGCTGTTAAGAATGCAGAGCAGTGCTTTATTTTGGACAGACTTCTCCCCATCTTAGGCTACTGTTGTATCAATATGATTTGACCATGACAGTTTACAATCCAGGGTTACTCCAAGCAGTTTAGAAACCTCAACTTGCTCAATTTCCAAATTATTCATTACAAGATTTGTTGAGGTTTGTTGAGATTTGTCCCAACTACAGTGCTTTAAGTTTTTGAAATATTTAGGACTAACTTATTCCTTTCCACCCATTCTGAAACTAACTGCAGCTCTTTGTTAAGTGTTGCTGTCATTTCAGTCGCTGTGGTAGCTGACGTGTATAGTGTTGAGTCATCTGCATACATACAGTGAGGGAAAAAAGTATTTGATCCCATGCTGATTTTGTACGTTTGCCCACTGACAAAGAAATGATCAGTCTATAATTTTAATGGTAGGGTTATTTTAACAGTGAGAGACAGAATAACAACAAAAAAATCCAGAAAAACGCATGTCAAAAATGTTATAAATTGATTTGCATTTTAATGAGGGAAATAAGTATTTGACCCCTCTGGAAAACATGACTTAGTACTTGGTGGCAAAACCCTTGTTGGCAATGTTGTATTGCGTCGATGCTGGTACTTATTGCTGTCAAACAAAGAGTCCGCTTAGGCTGCACTTTGATTATAAGTTTTATTTATATCACAAGATGTCAGCATAAGTTACAGACCCTGCAGGGCTGGAGAACAGTGTCCAAAGATAATCTGTCTGTTCTAACACCCTCTGCCTCCAGCTTATACTTATAAACAATGCAAAAATATGGGTTGCTCCCTCTGCTGTCCAATCACCTGTCTCCCCTGGGGCGTCACCCTACAAAAGGCTACTTTTGAACTAAAATAAACATCCCCCCCAGGTTCCCCTAGAATAGTCATAATCTTAATACACTACAGCAATCACAGAGGTCAGACGTTTCTTATAGTTGGCCACCAGGTTTGCACACATCTCAGGAGGGATTTTGTTCCACTCCTCTTTGCAGATCTTCTCCAAGTCATTAAGGTTTCGAGGCTGACGTTTGGCAACTCGAACCTTCAGCTCCCTCCACAGATTTTCTATGGGATTGAGGTCTGGAGACTGGCTAGGCCACTCCAGGACCTTAATGTGCATCTTCTTGAGCCACTCCTTTGTTGCCTTGGCCGTGTGTTTTGGGTCATTGTCATGATGGAATACCCATCCACGACCCATTTTCAATGCCCTCACTCAAGATTTGACGGTACATGGCCCCGTCCATCATCCCTTTGATGCGGTGAAGTTGTCCTGTCCCCTTAGCAGAAAAACACCCCGAAAACATAATGTTTTGTAGTATATTAACATTATGACTATTCTAGAGGAACAAGGAAGGGGGGATGTTTATCTTAGTGCAAAAGTAGTCATTTGTAGGGTGACGCCCCAGGGGAGACAGGTGATTGGACAGCAGAGGGAGCAACCCATATTTTTACATTGTTTATAAGTATATGCTGGAAGCGGGGGGTGTTAGAAACAGACAGATTATCTTTGGGATGCTGTTTCTCCAGACACTGCGGGTCTGTAAACTTATGCTGACATCTTGTGATATGAATAAAACTTCTAATCAAAGTGCAGCCTAAGCGGACTCTTTGTTTGACAGCAATAACCACCAGCACACGACGCGACACGACAGTTTCCACCTCCATGTTTGACGGTGGGGATGGTGTTCTTGGGGTCATAGGCAGCATTCCTCCTCCTCCAAACACGGCGAGTTGAGTTGATGCCAAAGAGCTCTATTTTGGTCTCATCTGACCACAACACTTTCACCCAGTTCTCCTCTGAATCATTCAGATGTTCAATGGCAAACTTCAGACGGGCATGTATATGTGCTTTGTTGAGCAGGGGGACCTTACGGGCGCTGCAGGATTTCAGTCCTTCACGGCGTAGTGTGTTACCAATTGTTTTCTTGGTGACTATGGTCCCAGCTGCCTTGAGATCATTGACAAGATCCTCCCGTGTAGTTCTGGGCTGATTCCTCACTGTTCTCATGATCATTGCAACTCCACGAGGTGAGATCTTGCATAGAGCCCCAGGCCGAGGGAGATTGACAGTTATTTTGTGTTTCTTCCATTTGCGAATAATCGCACGAACTGTTGTCACCTTCTCACCAAGCTGCTTGGCGATGGTCTTGTAGCCCATTCCAGCCTTGTGTAGGTCTACAATCTTGTCCCTGACATCCTTGGAGAGCTCTTTGGTCTTGGCCATGGTGGAGAGTTTGGAATCTGATTGATTGATTGCTTCTGTAGACAGGTGTCTTTTATACAGGTAACAAGCTGAGATTAGGAGCACTCCTTTAAGAGTGTGCTCCTAATCTCAGCTCGTTACCTGTATAAAAGACACCTGGGAGCCAGAAATCTTTCTGATTGAGAGGGGGTCAAATACTTATTTCCCTCATTAAAATGCAAATCAATTTATAACATTTTTTACATGCATTTTTCTGGATTTTTTTGTTGTTATTCTGTCTCTCACTGTTCAAATAAACCTACCATTAAAATTATAGAGTGATCATTTCTTTGTCAGTGGGCAAACGTAAAAATTCAGCAGGGGATCAAAAACGTTTTTCCCCTCACTGTAGACACACTGGCTTTACTCAAAGCCAGTGGCATGTCATTAGTAAAGATTGAAAAAAGTAAGTGGCCTAGACAGCTGCCCTGGGGAATTCCTGATTCTACCTGGATTATATTGGATAGGCTTCCATTAAAGAACACCCTCTGTGTTCTGTTAGACAAGTAACTCTTTATCCACAATATAGCATGGGGTGTAAAGCCGTAACACATACAAAACAGCCCCATCATCAATTTCTCTCAGCCAATCATCAGTCATTTGTGTAAGTGCTGTGCTTGTTGAATGTCCTTCCCTATTAGAGTGCTGAAAGTCTATTGTCAATTTGTTTTCTGTAAAATAGCATTGTATCTGGTCAAACACAATTTTTCCCAAAAGTTTACTAAGGGTTGGTTACAGGCTGATTGGTCGTCTATTTGAGCCAGTAAAGAGGGCTTTACTATTCTTAGGTAGGGGAATTACTTTTGCTTCCCTCCAAGCCTGAGGGCACACACTTTCTAGTAGGCTTAAATTGAAGATATGGCAAATAGGAGCGCAATATTGTCCGCTATTATCCTCAGTAATTCTCCATCCAAGTTGTCAGACCCCGGTGGCTTGTCATTGTTGATAGACAACAATATTTGTTTCACCTTTTCCACACACTTTACGGAATTCAAAATTACAATGCTTTTCTTTCATAATTTGGTCAGATATACTTGGATGTGTAGTGTCAGCGTTTGTTGCTGGCATGTCATGCCTACGTTTGCTAATCTTGCCAATGAAAAAATCATTAAACTAGTTGGCAATATCAGTGGGTTTTGTGATGAATGAGCATTCTGATTCAATGAACGATGGAGCTGAATTTGCCTTTTTGCCCAAAATTTCCTTTAAGGTGCTCCAAAGCGTTTTACTATAATTCTTTATATAATTTATCTTTGTTTCCTAGTATAGTTTCTTCTTATATTTATTCAGTTTAGTCACAGGATTTCTCAATTTGCAGTACGTTTGCCAATCGGTTGTACAGCCAGACATATTTGCCATTTATTTTGCCTCATCCCTCTCAACCATACCATTTTTCAATTCCTCATCAATCTACAGTCATTTTCTTAATGGGTGCATGCTTATTAGTAACTGGGATAAGCAATTTCATACAGTGGGGAGAACAAGTATTTGATACACTGCCGATTTTGCAGGTTTTCCTACTTACAAAGCATGTAGAGGTCTGTAATTTTTATCATAGGTACACTTCAACTGTGAGAGACGGAATCTAAAACAAAAATCCAGAAAATCACATTGTATGATTTTTAAGTAATTCATTTGCATTTTATTACGGACTTTCAGCTCCCTCCAAAGATTTTCTATTGGGTTCAGGTCTGGAGACTGGCTAGGCCCCTCCAGGACCTTGAGATGCTTCTTACGGAGACAATCCTTAGTTGCCCTGGCTGTGTGTTTCGGGTCATTGTCATGCTGGAAGCCCCAGCCACGACCCATCTTCAATGCTCTTACTGAGGGAAGGAGGTTGTTGGCCAAGATCTCGCGATACATGGCCCCATCCATCCTCCCCTCAATACGGTGCAGTCATCCTGTCCCCTTTGCAGAAAAGCATCCCCAAAGAATGATGTTTCCACCTCCATGCTTCACGGTTGGGATGGTGTTCTTGGGGTTGTACTCATCCTTCTTCTTCCTCCAAACACAGCGAGTGGAGTTTAGACCAAAAAGCTATATTTTTGTCTGATCAGACCACTTGACTTTCTCCCATTCCTCCTCTGGATCATCCAGATGGTCATTGGCAAACTTCAGACGGGCCTGGACATGCGCTGGCTTGAGCAGGGGGACCTTGCGTGCGCTGCAGGATTTTAATCCATGATGGCGTAATGTGTTACTAATGGTTTTCTTTGAGACTGTGGTCCCAGCTCTCTTCAGGTCATTGACCAGGTCCTGCCGTGTAGTTCTGGGCTGATCCCTCACCTTCCTCATGATCATTGATGCCCCACGAGGTGAGATCTTGCATGGAGCCCCAGACCGAGGGTGATTGACCGTCATCTTGAACTTCTTCCATTTTCTAATAATTGCGCCAACAGTTGTTGCCTACTCACCAAGCTGCTTGCCTATTGTCCTGTAGCCCATCCCAGCCTTGTGCAGGTCTACAATTGTATCCCTGATGTCCTTACACAGCTCTCTGGTCTTGGCCATTGTGGAGAGGTTGGAGTCTGTTTGATTGAGTGTGTGGACAGGTGTCTTTTATACAGGTAACGAGTTCAAACAGGTGCAGTTAATACAGGTAATAAGTGGAGAACAGGAGGGCTTCTTAAAGAAAAACTAACAGGTCTGTGAGAGCCGGAATTCTTACTGATTGGTAGGTGATCAAATACTTATGTCATGCAATAAAATGCAAATTAATTACTTTAAAATCATACAATGTGATTTTCTGGATTTTAGTTTTAGATTCCGTCTCTCAATGTTGAAGTGTACCTATGATAAAAATTACAGACCTCTACATGCTTTGTAAGTAGGAAAACCTGCAAAATCGGCAGTGTTTCAAATACTTGTTCTCCCCACTGTATGTCGCACATGCAACTAACAAAAACATATGGAAATGTCTGCTCTACCCAAAATTACAACCAAATAATTGCAGCCTGACCGCAAAAGTGGAAGAGGAAAGTGGAAGGGGTAGAAAGTAAGGAACTTGTCTGTCGGCCTTGCATTAAAGAACATAATTGGTTAAGGAAAACTGTGATAAATAAAAAAGTATATCAGTTTCACTTAAGGACCAAAGGATTGACAGCCGTCCCATATAGATTGCAAAATAGTTGGGAAGAGATTTTTGACGTACAGATCCCATGGCATAGTGTTCATGAACTGACACGCAAAACGACACCGGATTCAAAAATTAGAATCTTTCAATTTAAATTATTATATAAAATTCTTGCTACCAATAGAATGTTATTTATATGGGGGATACAATCTTCCCAGCTCTGCAGATTTTGCTGTGAAGAGACAGAATCATTAGATCATTTGTTTTGGTTCTGTCCATTTGTAGCTTGTTTTTGGACACAGGTCCAGGAATGGCTAAAGGCTTGCAATATTTACCTGGAGCTAACCGTGCAGATAGCATTACTGGGTGATCTGAAAAGCCATAGTCAATCGATCAATAATATAATAATACTTTTAGCAAAAATGTTTATTTTTAATTCACAATCTGTAGAAGCAATGAGAATAGAAAGGTTCAGAACTTTTGTAAAACAGTACGGTTGAAATATATATGGCAAATAGAAATCCTATATGGATGGTGTTAAGAGATAGATGGGAGGTATTGAATGGAGCTGAAGGATGGGACTAATAACAAATAACAACAAATAATAACAAGATAACTAATAATGTAAGCATACTGTGTCCATAATAAGTATATAGGTTGTATGTTGGGAGCTTTTGGGAAAGAGCACAGTTAGAAAGATATGGCAGATAGAAGCAAACCGGATGGACATCATGAAAATGATCGGAGAGGTTGAGAGTAGAAGAAGTTCAGGAGCAAAAACAAAAAAAACAAATAAAATTGAATTATTGTAAAATTGACTGTGTCCATAAGGTGTAGATAGCAAGTATAGGCTGGAAGTAGAGGCCTGGGCATTGTTGTTCACAAATTTACCCCAAGTAGGGAAAGGATGGCGGGTTGAAAAGTAATAAAGGGGAGTATATATATAAAAAACATGGGGGATAAGAAGTGATGCTGACAATTACATTGATAGAAGTTACAATCTATCTGCAATATTAAGCTGATCTACCCCCAGAAAGAAAAAGAAAAAAGAGAGTTTGCTAAAGACGGCACGCTCAAGAGTTTTGGAGAGAAAAGAAAGAAGGGATACTGGTCTGTGGTTGTTGACATCGGAGGGATCGAGTGTAGGTTTTTTGAGAAGGGGTGCAACTCTCGCTCTCTTGAAGACGGAGGGGACATAGCCAGCGGTCGAGGATGAGTTGATGAGCGAGGTGAGGTAAGGGAGAAGGTCTCCGGTGGTAGGGATTTAATGAGCTGGGCTTGGGTCATTGATAAGTCATTGTCTCAATTCAGCCTTATAGTTCTGTGAAAGGATCCAGGAACCCAAATGATTTGGGTGGATCCCATCTTCCTTATAATACAACCTTTGTTTCCAGAAGGTATCAAAATTGTCAATAAATGTTACACCCACAGAGCTGCAATAGTCTCGTAGCCAGTTATGGAGGGCTAAAAGTCTGCTGAACCATTCAATGCCACTATTTAGGGAGGGCAAAGAGCGAGATTTTATGGGGTGTTTGTTGGTATCAATTAGTGACCCAATCAGTTCTTTAAAATCCATCTTCAGCTGTTCTGAGCTGCCCTTCATAATGTCATTGAATTCCACATGAACTATGATAGACTAAATTTCCTGATGCAGGTTTAAAATGTTTGGGAGCAGCTTACTGATGTCCTGTACTCGTGCTCCTGGATAGCACAACGTTTCTCTTCCAGGGACTGAGACATTTCTCACCATTGAACTGCCCAATACAACGGCCGGAGAAGGGAATTGAGAAATCCGCCCGTTCCCACCCCTCACACAATAATTTGAGCCTTTCACGGGCCCACGAGAAGCAGGATAGCATACGAACACTTGCAAGAACACTGTAACATATAAATAACTCCTTTAGTAGTTGAAGTTATACATGACTTTATCTCATAGGTCCTAGAAGTCTGAGGGCATACATTTTTTACATTTTAGTCATTTAGCAGACGCTCTTATCCAGAGCGACTTACAGTTAGTGAATACATATTTTTTTTATACTGGCCCCCCGTGGGAATCGAACCCACAACCCTGGCGTTGCAAACGCCATGCTCTATCAACTGAGCTACATCCCTGCCGGCCATTCCCTCCCCTACCCTGGACGACGCTGGGCCAATTGTGCGCCGCCCATGAGTCTCCCGGCCGCGTTAGAACATTTTCTTATGGTGCTACAAGAGGTACATGATCTACAGGGGAAGCATCCTTTATGAAGGCCTCTTTTACTCTCTCTGACCACATCTGATTTGACCAATATGTTTGATAGATTTATTGATCGTTTATAGGTGAATAAATGTGGATTCTGGAAAACAAAATGTAAAGAGGGATCTGATGATATGTGCCAATGTTTATTGACAAGTACGTCTTGGAGAACATAAATCCACTATTAGACGTCAAGGTATCACCTCGCCTGTTGCGAGACACTTTCTAGAACTAAATCATTCTATTAATGAATTGCGTCAGGATGGAAAAAGTTCATCCACCACGTAGAGGAGCTGACTTTGACAACAAATGACTCCAAAGAGAAGCCATGTGGATATATAAATTCAACTCTCTATCTCCACACGGATTAAACGAAGAATTAGATTTCATCTCCTTCCTATAAGCCACATTTAGACTGTTATAAAAGAACACTGTCCATATCAGATTTTGCATATCGTTTATGAGTTGGCCCCACATATTTATGAATGGCTTTGCCTGGTGTCCTTTGTGGTGGGCTATCTCATGAATTGACGTGATGTATTTAGGTGAACGGACACCTGGAGCGATTGATTTGTGAGTTGCCCTTCATGCCCCACTCCCACACCCTATAATTCTGTATCTCTTTGTGACTCATTTGTATCCAGGTAGACCAGAAAAGCCACATCCCTGATTGGCAGATGAGTGGCAACCCTGATTAGAAGCACCTGCTGCTCATTGGTTGTTCTTTACAAACGCTGTTTTGAATTAAAGAAAATTGCACCTCCACACTGAAGAAGGCTGTAAAGCCGAAACGTTTGTGTACGCTATCCCAGATGCAGTAAAATAATTAATATATAATTGAATAATGAAGTAAGTTTTATGCAACATGTTTTTTGCGTGCAAACCCATTACACCTCTCCATTTTATGTGTACCCATGAGTTTACCAGTCAATTTGCCAAAGTCAGATCTTCCAAGACAGTTCAACTCATTCTATTTCTATGGTCATAACACTGTCATAAGTCACACAACACACACGCTGTATATTGGTCCTGGTAAATGTGATCATCTTTTTACAGACTGAAACATTATCCAGTGCCTAGTGAAAGTCTACACACCCCTTGCACAGTTTTAACATTTTGCTGTCTTAAAATTAAATAAAAAAATGGATTAAATAAAAAAAATATTCCTACCGATCTACACAACCTACTCCACACTTTCAAAGTGAAATAAACATTTCCAAATTAATACATTGCACCTTTGGAAGCCATTACAGCTGTGAATCATTTTGAATAAGATTCTACCAACGAACAGCGAGGGACTACTTCAACCAATCAGAAACACATTTTTTTTTGTTTTCCATTGCAAAATGTTTTATGTTTTTTCGTTGCTTGCCCTAATGAACATGACCCAGCTCATGGGCCTAGCTATTTATTTATAGCAAATCTCCAAACAAGTAGTATAGCTATTCTCCAATAGAGGACACTAAATGCCCAGGCTTGAAGAAGCTCCTCAAGGGGCCTTTTTTTGCCTACCACCTTACATGTTACTGGATGTGCTTGAAAGAGATCCTGGAGGGAAATCCAAGAAGCCTCAAGCATTGCCTAAAAGAACAGTTAGTAAATAACCATATTTAAAGGAAAATTCCACTCAAAAACTCTTGGTATTTGTTTAATTAGTCCACTGTTGATACAAGTCCCAAAATGTTTTGCATGTCAGCAATGAAGTTCAAGATATAGAACTTTCCAAATACAGAAAGTGTCACAGTACGATGTGTTTTGCATCATATGATGCAGTATGATGCAGTATGATTCAGTATGATGCAGTATGATGTAGTATGCTGCTGTATGATGCAGTACGATGCAGTATGATGCTGTACGATGCAGTATGATGCAGTACGATGCAGTACGATGCAGTACGATGCAGTACACACACTGTGACACTCTGACAAGTTCTATATCTTGCTGACATGCAAAACATTTTGGAACTTGTATCAACAGTGGACTAATTAAACAAATACCAAAAGATAGCAACACTCACAGAGGGCAGGAAGAAGGAGAGCAGGTCTAGGTACTACGGACCATAAAGCATAGAAAGACTACATTTACAATTCCTAGTTTCATACTTAATTTTGTTAAAACCACCATCACATCTTCCGTCCTCCTAAGGCATGCCGACCAGCACATAGTAAGGGGATCCCTTGAATGTTCTTCTTCTATGAGGTTTAACGGCGGTTGGCGTCCAATAAATGTTGCATTACCGCCCCCTACTACACTGGAGTATAACTCCCTTATACTTTGCTTGAAAAAAAGGGAAATAAATCAACAAAATGCCCTACCATCTAACCCTACACATTAAAAACCCACCACCCTACTCCACTATTTAAACCCGTCTAGTCATATCTCAGGCCAACAGCCTGAAAGGACGGGTCACCAGCACTCAAAACACCCTGTAACTCTTCTGACGTCAAATCTCGCACACCCAAATACCTCTCTGCATCTGCCACCACAACCTCGATTTTCTGCGACTTACATTCCATCCCTACAATACAGTTGATAACCATTGCTATAAATACTAAAAATCCAATCTTACAGAAACATATCACTTGTTGGCCTATCCCTCTGTACTGATACAGATCTACTACTCACACGTATCCTCTCAGCATCCCTCCCCCTCGACCCTCAACTTTCTTCACTGCCTCTGCTCTACTCTAACCCTGGTATCCTCAACCTGCCTCTCTCACACCGGACATTTCCGATCCCCAGCCCCATGGGCACCCCTACAATTAACACATACCGCTTCTTTCCCCAATGCTACACATTCCTTCGTCTCATGCCCTTCTGCACACTTCTCACACCTAGGAACCTCCCTTCTACACACTGCTGCCACATGCCCATAAGCGTGACACCTGTAACAACGTCATGTATTCACCACATAAGCTCGTACGGGATAACTGAAATATCCTAACATCACTTTGTTGGGCAGAGACTCAAAAGAATAGACAAAGACTCTTCAGTTTCACCACTCACGCCACCCTAGCTGCGTAGCACCAAAACGACAAGCATCACAAATCTTGCCCTTCAGTTGGTCCTCTTTCACATTTACCACTACCCCAGTAATCACTCCTCTCAATGGAGCCCTTTCTTGAGAGAAAAACAAGTCAAATCTCTTGTCCCAGTTCGTTTGGCGTGAAGCGTCTGCTCCCTCTGACGAGCAGAAACACAAACAATTATCACCAGACCACTTCGGTTTACCCTCACCGATTCCACAGCACCCAACTCTGTTTTCACCCACCCTGAAACCACAAATGGATCAGCCAAAAGGCTGGGGTCCACTTTCTCCAAAAATGTCACTCCTACCATCACAGACTCATCTTTATCCTGACCATCGGTGCAAGCCTCGGGCTACGAGAACTTCACCACACCTACCACCTCCGATACTTCGCCCTCATTCGCTTCCATTTCTCCTCCCATCTTCGATCCGGCGTACAACTCACTCTGCTTACACTTTCCACCATTCTTCTTTAACAATCCCATCTTTATTTTTTTCTGCCATTTTCACCCGACTCAAGCTCACCCTCTTCCTCCCTGGATTAAAGGACACTTTGGATAAGTGCAAAGTCTGTTCAAGTACAGTGGAGTTCAATGATCCAAAGAACATGTTATACAACCCACCACAACAGAGCTGTGTACTAACCTACATATTATCCATCAAGCCAGAATATAGTATGAGCTTTTATGGTGTGTTGTGTGTAGATCAACTTGAAAATTAAAGCATGGCTTGTGTTTAGAAACAGTTGACATTATTAGGTCAATGGAAAGGACTACTTCATATCTTGAATTAATGAATGATCCAGTTTCATTCTTCCTCCCCCCGCTCCTCCTCCTCCTCCTCTCCAGGTGGGTGAGAACCGCAGGGTGCTCCACGCGCTGCGCTCCCTGTTAGAGGAGTTCAGGGAGGAGTTGAGGGAGGAGGAGAGCAGGAGATGCCAGCTCCTCTGCCTCTCTTTTTCCTTCTATTCCTCCTCCGTAATCCAAGAATCCGTCTTCTTATGATACTACTGTACTTCTCCTAACATCGTTGCCCTCTCAAGGGACGCCATTTTCTCTCCCACCGGTGCACTGGTCATGCCAACCACAAAATTATTTAAAAGGCATGCTTTTATACTGTGGGCCAGGCCCTAATTAACGACGAGTCACACCTGGGACTGGTAGACCAACAAGGGTCAGTTCACAATGCATCAACAGTTATACCATTTTACATTTTAGTCATTTAGCAGATGCTCTTATCCAGAGCGACTTACAGGAGCAATTAGGGTTAAGTACCTTGCTCAAGGGCACATCGACAGATTTTTTCACCTTGTCGGCTCGGGGATTAGAACCAGCGTCCTTTCGGTTACTAGCACAACGCTCTTAACCACTAAGCTACCTGCTGCCCCGTTACATATCACCACAGCATCAGTTAAACTGGACAACCTTCTATTCAACGCCTTTTAAAACAAACTACACTACCAGTCAAAAGTTTGGACACACCTACTCATTCAAGGGTTTTTCTTTATTTGTACTATTTTTTACATTGTAGAATAATAGTGAAGACATCAAAACTATGAAATAACACATACAGAATCATGTAGTAACCAAAAAAGTGTTAAACAAATCAAAATATATTTTATATTTGAGATTCTTCAAACACCAGTTGCTTGACAGCTTTGCACACTCTTAGCATTCTCTCAACCAGCTTCATGAGGTAGTCACCTGGAATTCATTTCAATTAACAGGTGTGCCTTCTTAAAAGTTCATTTGTGAAATTTCTTTCCTTCTCAATGCGTTTGAGCCAATCAGTTGTGTTGTGACAAGGTGTGTGTGTGTGTGTGTGTGTGTGTGTGTGTGGGGGGGGGGGGGGGGGGGGGTATACAGAAGATAGCCCTATTTGGTAAAATACCAAGGCAAGAACAGCTCAAATGAGCAAAGAGAAATGACAGTCCATCAGTACTTTAAGACATGAAGGTCAGTCAATACAGAACATTTCAAGAACTTTGAAAGTTTCTTCAAGAGCAGTCACAAAAAACATCAAGTGCTATGATGAAACTGGCTCTCATGAGGACTGCCACAGGAATGGAAGACCCAGAGTTACCTCTGCTGCAGAGGATAAGTTCATTAGAGTTACCACCCTCAGAAATCGCAGCCCAAATAAATGCTTCACAGTGTTCAAGTCACAGACACATCTCAACATCAACTGTTCAGAGGAGACTCTGTGAATCAGGCCTTCATGGTCGAATTGCTGCAAAGAAACCACTACTAATAAGAAGAAGAGACCTGCTTGGGCCAAGAAACACGAGCAATGGACATTAGACCGGTGGAAATGTGTCCTTTGGTCTGGAGTCCATATTGGAGATTTTTGGTTCCAACCGCCGTGTCTTTGTGAGACGCGGTGTGGGTGAACGGATGATCTCCGCATGTGTAGTTCCCACCGTAAAGCATGGAGGAGGAGGTGTTATGGTGTGGGGGTGCTTTTCTGGTGACACTGTCTGTGATTTATTTAGATTTCAAGGCACACTTAACCAGCATGGCTACCACAGCATTCTGCAGCAATACGCCATCCCATCTGGTTTGGGCTTAGTGGGACTATCATTTGTTTTTCAACAGGTCAACGATCCAACACACCTCCAGGCTGTGTACGGGCTATTTGACCAAGAAGGAGAGTGATGGAGTGCTGCATCAGATGACCTGGCCTCCACAATCCCCCGACCTCAACCAAATTGAGATGGTTTGGGATGAGTCGGATGGCAGAGTGAAGGAAAAGCAGTCAGCAAGTGCTCAGCATATGTGGGAACTCCTTCAAGACTGTTGGAAAAGCATTCCATGTGAAGCTGGTTGAGAGAATGCCAAGAGTGTGCAAAGCTGTCATAAAGGCAAAGGGTGGCTATTTGAAGAATCTCAAATATAAAATACATTTTGATTTATTTAACACCTTTTTGGTCACTACATGATTCCATATGTGTTATTTCATAGTTTTGACATCACTATTATTCTACAATGTAGAAAATAGTAAAAATAAAGAAAAACCCTTGAATGAGTAGGTGTGTCCAAACTTTTGACTGGTACTGTATATATATATTTAACAATACAAAACATACGAATGGCAACATACATCCACAACATCACCCTGCCCAGACCCCACCTGCTCACACCCCCATCTCCAGCGCCTGCATCACTCTCCGCCACGTGGCCTCACACTGCACCATTTAGTTTCTCTCCATCGCCCATGCACTTTCAATATTTGAATAATAAAGCACTTGACCTTTCCATTGTGTTAACGATGGAGGATTGGTTGATTTATAATGTTTAAGTAATATGTTTTTTTCAAGATGATTGACGAGAAAAGTATCGTCCAACCCATCGGGTGTCTCACTGCACCCTCATATGCCATGTCTTGAAATATGCAGACAGACGGATTAAAAGTAAATTTACATTGTAGTTCTTCTGACAGCCAACTATCTAACTCCGCCCACAACTTTTGGACTTTATAGCGTTCCCAGAAGGCAATGGGTTATTGAGTCATTGTTAACACCTTCTATTAAACATTTCCCAAATGATTTAAATCAGTCTTCCAATTGTGCGACTGGACGTGAGGTGTTTCACATCTAAACATTGATCATTGGTTGGGCCATCTAGTGGATTGGGCTGCCACTTGTCCTGGACCTTCCAAAGGCTTGGCTAGGACGAGTCCCCTGCTCCCCCAGAGACGCTTGTGTTCCAACAGCTGCGGCTGAAGGGTGGGTGTGGGATTCGCAGTTTTATTGATGTTCTCTGTTATGAACTTTACTTTTCTTGTCCTTGACTGTGTTTTCCTACGATCTGTGTTGTCTTGACATTTGAAAGTCTAAAAGCCAGAGTCGCTCTGGCTAAGAGCGTCTGCTAAATGACGTTAATGTGCCCTTGAGCAAGGCACTTAACCCTAATTGCTCCTGTAAGTCGCTCTGGTTAAGAGCGTCTGCTAAATGACTAAAATGTAATGTAAATGTAAATAAAGCTGTCCAAAAAAGAAGCAGGTATTTGACTGGTCCGTATAATGGCCGTATCAGGTATAAGTCTGTTTTGTATATGGTCATATCTTCTGGTGCACGGCTCAAATGGCAATAAAGCAATGCCAAATTACCTTAGATATATTGCTGTGGAAGCTGAATTTATTTCTGACACACGGCCATATTGGGCTTGTAAATTATCTGTTGCTTTGGTATACGTCTTGTGACTCTGCCATCAACCGTATGGGATCAAATTGGAGTTTCAAGAACAGCTCAGCAGCTGTGGTTTGATACCATCCTCTATGACGAAGGGTCATTAAACAATCCCAAACAACTTTAGGCTGCATGTATTTCTGACACCCAGTTTCAGAACATGGCCATTGGCCACGGAGAAGGTCACTGACAGGGGGTAAAAAACAACCAGCTTAGTTGTTTTCTGGATCCATGCCACAGCATGTGACATTTCACATCCAGATTTAGATTTTTACATACCTGTGACATTTTAATGGATTGAATCATGTAAAAAAATAAAAATGCTGACGTGAGCCAAGGCGTTGGAGTGTCTCAGGCAAACTCCTGTCTGTGGTGATAAAACTACTTCGCGAGCACAGACTAAGGGCTCGATTCAATCAGTAGAACAGAAGATCTGCGTTGTAGCGCAGTTGATATTGAAAGTTACTGCTTTTTTCAAGGCTTTGGTACAATTTTCACAAGTATGTGGTACATTTTCACAACTCTTAGTACAAAACTCAAAACAGATCATCAAAAAGGCAGTTGTTTCAAAACACTTTCAATTGACTGAGTACATCACACATTATCATACAGTCACTTTTTCACCAATCTTAATCAGTGTTTCATCTAGAAACACGTTTCACATTGCAATACATGTTCACATACAGTACCTCCTTTTCACAATGCAATGCTCTCTTTACTTTTGATATGATTGTCATCTGATTTGTTAAAATACAATTGAACTATTACTTAATCCAACTTCTCTTAACCGTTTGGTAAACCTATACATTTTAAACTGGTTTGTGTTCTATTTACATATTTTGAGACCTACAGAATGAAAATGTATGTTTTTAAAGTATGACGATGACCATGATGATTTTACTTCAGAATACTTTTATTTTTATTTTTATCTGATATTGACAGGAAAATAAATGTACTGCATGTAACAAATGCTGGTGTCTTTTGGCTGCTTTATACTGCATGTAACAAATGCTGGTGTCTTTTGGCTGCTTTATACTGCATGTAACAAATGCTGGTGTCTTTTGGCTGCTTTATACTGCATGTAACAAATGCTGGTGTCTTTTGGCTGCTTTATACTGCATGTAACAAATGCTGGTGTCTTTTGGCTGCTTTATACTGCATGTAACAAATGCTGGTGTCTTTTGGCTGCTTTATACTGCATGTAACAAATGCTGGTGTCTTTTGGCTGCTTTATACTGCATGTAACAAATGCTGGTGTCTTTTGGCTGCTTTATTTGCATTGACCAATACCGTACTGTATACCATTTACATAGCAGACACTTTTCTCCAAAGCAACAACAGTAAGTCCACGCATTTTTCGTATGTGACCCCAGTGGGAATCGAACCCACAACCCTGGTGTTGCTAGCACCATGCTCTTACTGACTGAGACCCACAGGGCCACTACAATACATTACAATATATAACAACTACTCATTACTCAAGTGCCTGAACAACATGGGGGGAAACATCTCCATGTCGATGAGAACCTATGGCCAAATGCTCAAGATAGGTTTGATGCAAACTATTGCCTGCTAAACATACTGTACTGTTTCTTTGTATCATTTAATTTGTTTACAGTACACTTACTGTATGTTGTAATTATATCAACAACAAACAAATATATACTGTATATCATTTGCATCAATGATTATGAAAGATGTCTTCAATGATCACACCTTAGATCATACGTGGGGGATAGAAATGATGGAAGTGTGATTTTCAGTCCATTCTGATGGAAGTGTGATTTTCAGTACATTCTGATGGAAGTGTGATTTTCAGTCCATTCTGATGGAAGTGTGATTTTCAGTACATTCTGATGGAAGTGTGATTTTCAGTACATTCTGATGGAAGTGTGATTTTCAGTCCATTCTGATGTAAGTGTGATTTTCAGTCCATTCTGATGGAAGTGTGATTTTCAGTCCATTCTGATGGAAGTGTGATTTTCAGTACATTCTGATGTAAGTGTGATTTTCAGTCCATTCTGATGTAAGTGTGATTTTCAGTCCATTCTGATGTAAGTGTGATTTTCAGTCCATTCTGATGGAAGTGTGATTTTCAGTACATTCTGATGGAAGTGTGATTTTCAGTACATTCTGATGGAAGTGTGATTTTCAGTACATTCTGATGGAAGTGTGATTTTCAGTCCATTCTGATGGAAGTGTATAATTTACAATACTGTACTAGATTCAAAGGGACATTTTGAAACATGTATCTTGCATTTTTTGCTGTTGGATTAACTGGTTGTTAAAACAACTACATTGAAAATATATCATTATGTTTTGGCGATTAAATCAATGTTCTCATGGTATTTCACAGTAAACTATATTTTGGTTCAATGGTTGTGTGGTGAAAGCTGTCTCCAAACAAAATGAATGCACAATAAAAGGTTTTGAATATAAGACTTGCTGTGTTACACGTGTTACCAGTTTGGAATTGTGTACTAAGGGTATAGAAAATGCACCACATGCTTGTGAAAATAGCACCAAAGCCATTGAAAACATCTAAAGTGTCCAATTGAGCCAATATGTGTTTACCGTCAATGTGGTCTCCACGATTGCGGTAACATTGCCTTTAAATGTCAATCACACTACAATGCAGATCTTTGGCGCTACTAATTTAATCTATCCCTCAGTCATTTAAAGCAGGGTTTCCCAAACTCAGTCCTAGGCCCTAGAACTACATGGCTGATTCAAATAACCAACTAATCATCATCATCAAGCTTTGATTATTTGAATCAGCTGTGTAGTGCTAGGGCAAAAACCAAAATGTGCAACCAGGGGGTGCCCCAGGACCGAGTTTGGGAAACCCTGATTTAAAGCAACCCCGAAAATGTATCGGTTCAAGAGTTTCGATCCTCCCAAGGCCCTGCCAAAATACGTCAAGTATGTGCAATGCCAGTTTTATAATCACAGTTTACTAATGACAGTTAATAACAAAGTTTATTGGTGGTATACACAAATTTGCAGATGTTATAGTTGGAGACGTGCGTGGCACGTCTCCAGTCATGGGTGAACAGGGAGTACAGGAGGGGGCTGAGCACACACCCCTGTTGGGCCCCCGTGTTGAGCTTCAGTGTGGCTGTTGTTGCCTACCTTCACAACTTGGGGTCGGCCCATCAGGAAGCCCAGGACCCAGTTGCACAGGTATTCAGAAGTGAGTGCTACGGGCCAATAGTTATTTAGTTCAGTTACTTTCGCTTTCTTAGGTACAGGAACACATGGTGGACACCTTGAAGCAAGTGTGGTCTGCACATGGGACGCGGCTTGTGATGCAATCTGAGACGGCAGCCTTGCAAGGGTTAACATGCTTAAATGACTTAACTCATGTCGGCCACGGAGAGCAAGTGCACACAGTCCTCATGAGTGGCGGAGACCCACGTCGGTGGCTCGATGTTGTTTTCCTCAAAGCGGGCGAAGAAGGTTTTTAGTTTGTGTCGGTGTCCGCGGTGTGGCAGGCTTTCCCTTTATAGTCAGTGAGTGTCTGGGGTCCCTTCGTCTCGTGTCTGAGTCGTTGAATTGGGATTCCACTTTGTCCTTGTACTGTCGTTTTGCCTCTTTGATTACCTTACGGAGGTCATAGCTGGTCTGTTTGTACCGGGTCCATGTTCCCAGTCACCTTGCCATGGTTAAATGCGGTGGTTCGCACTTTCAGTTTTGCACGAATGCTGCCATCTATCCACAGATTTTGGTTTGGATAAGTTGTCACAGTGGGAACATCATCCTTTATGCACTTCGTGATGTGCCCAGTCACAGAGTCAGTGTATACATCGATCCTATTCTCAGAGGCGACCCAGAAAATGTTCTAGACCCCGTGATGAAAACAATCTTGAAGCATAGATTCTGATTGGTCAGACCAACATTGAACAGTCCTTACCATGGGTGCATCCTTAGGTTTCTGCCTATAGGTGGGGAGGAGCAGAATGGAGGCGTGATCTGATTTGCAGACGGGAGGGCCTTGTAGCCATCCCAGAAGGGAGAGTAGCAATGATCCAGAGTCCTTGATGCGCGTGTAGCACAGGAGATGTGTTGATAGAATTTTGGTAACGTTTTCCTCAGATTTCCTTTAGTAGAGTCCCCAGCTACAATAAATGCGGCCTCAGGATATGAGTTTTCAAGTTTGCCAGGTTTGCCAAATGAGGGTTGCCAGGTGTGCGTAATGAGGGTTGCCAGGTGTGCGTAATGAAGGGTTGCCAGGTGTGCGTAATGATGGTTTGCCAGGTGTGCGTAATGATGGGTTGCCAGGTGTGCGTAATGAGGGTTGCCAGGTGTGCGTAATGATGGGTTGCCAGGTGTGCGTAATGAGGGTTGCCAGGTGTGCGTAATGAGGGTTGCCAGGTGTGTGTAATGAGGGTTGCCAGGTGTGTGTAATGAGGGTTGCCAGGTGTGCGTAATGATGGGTTGCCAGGTGTGCGTAATGAGGGTTGCCAGGTGTGCGTAATGAGGGTTGCCAGGTGTGCGTAATGAGGGTTGCCAGGTATGCGTAATGATGGGTTGCCAGGTGTGCGTAATGAAGGGTTGCCAGGTGTGCGTAATGATGGTTTGCCAGGTGTGCGTAATGAGGGTTGCCAGGTGTGCGTAATGAGGGTTGCCAGGTGTGCGTAATGAAGGGTTGCCAGGTGTGCGTAATGAGGGTTGCCAGGTGTGCGTAATGAGGGTTGCCAGGTGTGCGTAAAGAGGGTTGCCAGGTGTGCGTAAAGAGGGTTGCCAGGTGTGCGTAATGATGGGTTGCCAGGTGTGCGTAATGATGGGTTGCCAGGTGTGCGTAATGAGGGTTGCCAGGTGTGCGTAATGAAGGGTTGCCAGGTGTGCATAATGAGGGTTGCCAGGTGTGCGTAAAGAGGGTTGCCAGGTGTGCGTAATGAGGGTTGCCAGGCATCGAGCGCCGGAGCAGGAGTAGACGTGACACTCCGTCTTTCTTTTTCCCGGAAAGTTATTTCTTCTTCTCTGCGCGATTGACGGAGAACCCCGCTGGCTGAATGGACGGAGAACCCTGCTGGCTGAATGGACGGAGAACCCTGCTGGCTGAATGGACGGAGAACCCCGCTGGCTGAATGGACGGAGAACCCTGCTTGCTGAATGGACGGAGAACCCCGCTGGCTGAATGGACGGAGAACCCTGCTGGCTGAATGGACGGAGAACCCTGCTGGCTGAATGGACGGAGAACCCCGCTGGCTGAATGGACGGAGAACCCTGCTTGCTGAATGGACGGAGAACCCTGCTGGCTGAATGGACGGAGAACCCCGCTGGCTGAATGGACGGAGACAATATATCCGGAGAGAGAAATGATTCCGTAAAACAGAGTGTGTTACATTCCCTGATATCTCTCTGGACGGAGATCCTTGCCCTGAGCTCGTCTACTTTATTGTCCAGGGACTGACCGTTAGCGAGTAATATACTCTGAAGTGGTGGATGGTGTGAACGCCACCTGAGTCTGACTAGGGCCCCACTTCTTCTACCTCTTCTCTGGCGTTTTGGCCCCCAGGATGAATAGGGCTGCCTCGGGAAGTTCAAACAAAGGAACCAGGTCAGGGCAGTCAAATTACTCACCAGGTGACCGCCAATCTAATATCCAAAAGTTATTTTCAGCTGTAGGTAATAATACAAGAAATGTTCTGAACAAATAATG
This sequence comes from Coregonus lavaretus, assembly GCF_964263955.1. Lineage (NCBI taxonomy): Eukaryota > Metazoa > Chordata > Actinopteri > Salmoniformes > Salmonidae > Coregonus > Coregonus lavaretus. Next base: position 2,898,522 of record NC_140010.1, on the reverse strand, counting down.
TAAGCAATAACAAACACAAAATAAATAATACTGCATTGTTGGCTAGGCGCTAGAAACAGGGTGACCATGTCTGTCGGCGCCATCAGGGACCTCCAACTCCTGTTCTGGACAGCCCAAACGCATGGTATGAAGGGTTTTATTCCACCCAGCACGGATTCAGCTAAATCAACTGATAATAATCTTCAATTTAGCCCGTAATGACTTGAAATCAGGTTCAGTATGTTAGTGCTGGAGTGGAAGAAATACAATTCAGTTAATTCAGGAAGTAAATTGTGCACAATGCTTTTTAATGAGAAATAATTTCAGTTCTCTTCCTGAATTGACTTGAAATTACCCCTAGCTCTGATCTCGATACAGTACTCAATCCATTGTGAGAAGACCCATGGCTATAAAGTCAGTTGAGGCCTTTGTGGCCAAATACACAGATGTCTAGTTGGGTATGTCAGGTGTACATATTCCTCTGACACTGATCTAAGGTCAGTTTTTCAATCCCCTCCATTTGTATTTGGACTGTAAAGCTACAATTTTAAAAAAAATGGCTCTATCCTCCAACATTTTACATTTGAGATATAATGTTTCATATTATGTGACAGTACAGAATGTCAGCTTTTATTTGAGGGTATTTTCATACATATCTGATTAACCGTTTAGAAATGAAAGCACTTAATGTACTGTACCCATTTTAATAAGTCATAAGTATTTGGACAAATTCACTTATTCATGATTTGCACTGTCACGCGGTGACGTCATGCCATTGTTATGAATGTTCTTAAAATGCCTCCGCTATATTGGTGCCCTAAGGGTGACTGGTGCCCAGTCATATTGAACGGGTTATTGAATTATATTATTATAATATTGAATGATTTTTCTTAATTTAGAAGTGTCCAGAAACATCTTATCCACTCACGTAGAAATAAAATTACTCCAGTCATCATCATTCACCATTCAGTTACTATTGCGCAAAACATAAACCAAACCACAACCAAAACAAACTGCAAATGCATCCAACGAGTTTGTAGAGTCACAAGCTTGATGCAGTTATTGCGTGCTATAGGAATATAATAATAATAATACATTTTACATTTGTGAAGCGCATTTCACCATTTCACTATGGTGCAAAAAAATATAGAGATAATAATAATAATAATATCCTGTATATAATAAAAACAATCCAAAACACAGAACATTGAACACAGACAACAAACAAAGCTATATACAGGTGTCATCAGATCCGGACCAGGAGGAGTGAACGGTGGTCTGCTGCAGGGATGCTGAAGGGAGATGGACCAGGAGGAGTGAACGGTGGTCTGTTGCGGGGATGCTGAAGGGAGACGGACCTGGAGGAGTGAACGGTGGTCTGCTGCGGGGATGCTGAAGGGAGACGGACCTGGAGGAGTGAACGGTGGTCTTCTGCGGGGATGCTGAAGGGAGACGGACCTGGAGGAGTGAAGGGTGGTCTGCTGCGGGGATGCTGAAGGGAGACGGACCTGGAGGAGTGAACGGTGGTCTGCTGCAGGGATGCTGAAGGGAGACGGACCAGGAGGAGTGAACGGTGGTCTGCTGCGGGGATGCTGAAGGGAGACGGACCTGGAGGAGTGAAGGGTGGTCTGCTGCGGGGATGCTGAAGGGAGACGGACCTGGAGGAGTGAAGGGTGGTCTGCTGCGGGGATGCTGAAGGGAGACGGACCTGGAGGAGTGAAGGGTGGTCTGCTGTGGGACCGCTGAAGGGAGACGGACCTGGAGGAGTGAAGGGTGGTCTGCTGCGGGGATGCTGAAGGGAGACGGACCTGGAGGAGTGAAGGGTGGTCTGCTGCGGGGATGCTGAAGGGAGACGGACCTGGAGGAGTGAAGGGTGGTCTGCTGCGGGGATGCTGAAGGGAGACGGACCTGGAGGAGTGAAGGGTGGTCTGCTGCGGGGATGCTGAAGGGAGACGGACCTGGAGGAGTGAAGGGTGGTCTGCTGCGGGGATGCTGAAGGGAGACGGACCTGGAGGAGTGAAGGGTGGTCTGCTGCGGGGATGCTGAAGGGAGACGGACCTGGAGGAGTGAAGGGTGGTCTGCTGCGGGGATGCTGAAGGGAGACGGACCTGGAGGAGTGAAGGGTGGTCTGTTGCGGGGATGCTGAAGGGAGACGGACCTGGAGGAGTGAAGGGTGGTCTGCTGCGGGGATGCTGAAGGGAGACGGACCTGGAGGAGTGAAGGGTGGTCTGCTGCGGGGATGCTGAAGGGAGACGGACCAGGAGGAGTGAACGGTGGTCTGCTGCGGGGATGCTGAAGGGAGACGGACCTGGAGGAGTGAAGGGTGCGTGTGGGGCAGGAGGGTAGGATAAGGTCAGACGGGTACTTGGGTCCAGAGTTGTGGATAGCTTAGTAGGTGTGACCCAGGATTTTGAAGTCAATGCATGAGTATATGGGGAGCCAGTAGAGGTTGAACAGTACTGGAGTGATGTGCTCATGGTGGTGGGGGGGGGGGGGGGGGGTGAGGACATGTGCAGCACCATTATGGACATATTGTAGCCTGTTTAGGCACTTGGCAGATGTGCCAACAAACAGAGTTTTAATCTAGACAGGATTAAATAAAGGCGTGGATGAGTTGCTCAGCTCCAGGCTGTGAGGTCATAGGTCATAACCTGGCAATGTTCTGTAGATGGAAAACTTTGACTTTGATCACACTTTTGATATGGGCCTCAAACGAGAGCCCAGGTGCGACAAAACTAGGGCCTTTAGGACCTGCCTTGTTGATAGTGTTGTTAAGAAGGCAGAGCAGTGCTTTATTATGTACAGACCTCTCCCCATTTTAGCTACTGTTGTATCAATATGTTTTGACCATGACAGTTTACAATCCAGGGTTAATCCAAGCAGTTAAGTCACCTCAACTTGCTCAATTTCCACAATATTCATTACAATATTTAGTTGAGGTTTAGGGTTTAGTGAACGATTTGTCCAAAATACAATGCTTTTAGTTTTTGAAATATTCAGGACTAACTTATTCCTTGCCACCCATTCTGAAACGAACTGCAGCTCTTTGTTAAGTGTTGCAGTCATTTCAGTTGCTGTAGTAGCTGACATGTATAGTGTTTAGTAATCCGCATACATAGACACACTGGCTTTACCCAAAGCCAGTGGCATGTCATCAGTAAAGATTGAAAAAAGTAAGGGGCCTAAACAGCTGCCCTGGGGAATTCCTGATTCTACCTGGATTATGTTGGAGAGGCTTCCATTAAAGAACACCACCACAGGTAATTCTTTACCCACAATATACAGTACAGTGGCTTGCGTAAGTATTCACCCCCCTTGGCATTTTTCATATTTTGTTGCCTTACAACCTGGAATTAAAATTGATTTTTGGGGGGGTTGTATCATTTGATTTACACAACATGCCTACCACTTTGAAGATGCAAAATATTTTTTATTGTGAAACAAACAAGAAATAAGACAAAAAATGAACAGAAAACTTGAGCCTGCATAACTATTCACACCCCAAAAGTCAATACTTTGTAGAGCCACCTTTTGCAGCAATTACAGCTGCAAGTCTCTTGGGGTATGTCTCTATAAGCTTGGCACATCTAGCTACTGGGATTTTTGCACATTCTTCAAGTCAAAACTGCTCCAGCTCCTTCAAGTTGGATGGGTTCCGCTGGTGTACAGCAAGCTTTAAGTCATACCATAGATTATCAATTGGATTGAGGTCTGGGCTTTGACTAGGCCATTCCAAGACATTCAAATGTTTCCCCTTAAACCACTCGAGTGTTGCTTTAGCAGTATGCTTAGGGTCATTGTCCTGCTGGAAGGTGAACCTCCGTCACAGTCTCAAATCTCTGGAAGACAAAAAAGGTTTCCCTCAAGAATATCCCTGTATTTAGCGCCATCCATCATTCCTTCAATTCTGACCAGTTTCCCAGTCCTTGCCAATTAAAAACATCCCCACAGCATGATGCTGCCACCACCATGTTTCACTGTGGGGATGGTGTTCTCGGGGTGATGAGAGGTGTTGGGTTTGCCCCAGACATAGTGTTTTCCTTGATGGCCAAAAAGCTCAATTTTTGTCTCATCTGACCAGAGTACCTTCTTCCATATGTTTGGGGAGTCTCCCACATGGCTTTTGGCGAACACCGAACGTGTTTGCTTTTTTTTTTCTATAAGCAATGGCTTTTTTCTGGCCACTCTTCCGTAAAGCCCAGCTCTGTGGAGTGTATGGCTTAAAGTGGTCCTATGGCCAGATACTCCAATCTCCGCTGTGGAGCTTTGCAGCTCTTTCAGGGTTATCTTTGGTCTCTTTGTTGCCTCTCTGATTAATGCCCTCCGTGGCTGGTCCGTGAGTTTTGGTGGACGGCCCTCTCTTGGCAGATTTGTTGTGGTGCCATATTCTTTCCATTTTTTGATAATGGATTTAATGGTGCTCTGTGGGATGTTCAAAGTTTCAGATATTTTTTTATAACCCAATCCTAATCTGTACTTCTCCACAACTTTGTCCCTGACCTGTTTGGAGAGCTCCTTGGTCATGGTGCCGCTTGCTTGGTTGTGCCCATTGCTTAGTGGTGTTGCAGACTATGGGGCCTTTCAGAACAGGTGTGTATATATACTGAGATCATGTGACAGCTCGTGTGACACTTAAATAAAGTCCACCTATGTGCAATCTAACTAATTATGTGACTTCTGAAGGTAATTGGTTGCACCAGATCTTTTTTAGGGGCTTCATAGCAAAGGGGGTGAATACAGTTGAAGTCGGTGGTTTACATACACCTTAGCCAAATACATTTAAACTCTGTTTTTTCACAATTCCTGACATTTAATCTTAGTAAAAATGACCTGTTTTATGTCAGTTAGGATCACCACTTTATTTTAAAGAATGTGAAATGTCAGAATAATAGTAGAGAGAATTATTTATTTCAGCTTTTATTTATTTCATCACATTCCCAGTGGGTCAGAAGTTTACATACATTCAATTAGTATTTGGTAGCAGCTTGATAAAAGCCAGTCAATATTTTAATCACCCAGAAAATATACCTCTCTGTTGATATCACATACATTATCAAGCACATATTATACAGATACTGACTTTTAGCACTTGGTGGTCTATAGCAGCTTCCCACAAGAATGGGCTTTAGGTGAGGCAGATGAACCTGTAGCCATATTACTTCAACAGTATTTAACATGAGTTCCTCTCTAAGCTTTACAGGAATGAGGTTCTGAATATAGACCGCAACACCGCCCCCATTGGAATTTCTGTCTTTTCGGTAGATGTTATAACCGTGTATTGCTACAACTGTATCATCAAAGGTATTATCTAAGTGAGATTCAGAGATAGTCAGAATATGAATGTCATCTGTTACAAGCAAGTTATTGACTTCATGAACCTTGTTTCTTAGGCTCCATATGTTCATATGGGCTATTTTTTAGCACTTTTCTGGGTTGCTTGATTGTTTTTAATGCTTTACTGGGAAGCTTATCAGAAGTAGACTTGTTCATGTTATTTATATTGGAGCTGATAGTGCATGGTGAGCTGCACACAGTGGACTTCCTACTAGGGTACACTGCCTCAGTGCTAACAGTGTAAATCTGGTGAGAGGCACATGATTTTGCATTCAATAGCTGTAGGATCAACAGAGGTATTCAGGGCAGTTAGGGGGAGATGGATTAGGTTACTTACATTGTGTCTGCCAATGCCCCTGGGAAAATTTACATTTGATGCAGCATTATGACAACTCAACGTCACAATGGTAGGGATTAACTGAGCTGGTCTTGGGTCATTGATAAGTCATTGTCTCAACGCAGCCTTGAAATGCGTGGACAGAGTCCAGGAGCCAAGATGATTTCGATGGACCTCGTCATTCCTGTAGAGTATCTTCTGTTTCCAGAAGGTGTCAAAGTTATCTATAAAAGTGATTCCAACAGAGCTACAGTAATATTTTAGCCAGGTGTGTAATGCCAGTAGCCTGCAGAATCTTTCACAACTGTGGCCCAATGATGGTACCGGACCTGAAATGATTGCCCTCTTTTTGGAATCTTTCAGTGTTAGAATTAGTTCTATAAAATCAATTTTCAGAAGTTCAGAGCTAGCCCTCCTGATGTCGTTTGACGCCACATGTACTACGACAGCGTCTGCTACTGGCATCTGTCGTAGAACGGTCGGAAGCAGCCTTGTAATGTCCTCCGGATCCGATTTCGAATTGTTAGCCCATAGGGAAGAAGGCGCCGGAATCTGGTTCATCCTTGGGAGCAATTTCCTTGGGAGCAATATACAGTTGAAGTCGGAATTTTACATACACCTTAGCCAAATACATTTAAACTCAGTTTTTCACAATTCCTGACGTTTAATCCTAGTAAAAATTCCCTGTCTTAGGTCAGTTAGGATCATCAATTTATTTTAAGAATGTGAAATGTCAGAATAATAGTAAAGAGAATGATTTATTTCAGCTTTTATTTATTTCATCACATTCCCAGTGGGTCAGAAGTTTACATACACCCAATTAGTATTTGGTAGCATTGCCTTTAAAATTGTTTAACTTGGGTCAAATGTTTCGGGTAGCCTCCACAAGCTTCCCACAATAAGTTGGGTGAATTTTGGCCCATTCCTTCTGACAGAGCTGGTGTAACTGAGTCAGGTTTGTAGGCCTCCTGGCTCGCACACACTTTTTCAGTTCTGCCCACAAATATTCTATAGGATAACAATGGTCATTATGGCCAAACAGTTCTATTTTTGTTTCATCAGACCAGAGGACATTTCTCCAAAAAGTACAATCTATGTTTCCATGTGCAGTTGCAAACCGTAGTCTGGCTTTTTTATGGTGGTTTTGGAGCAGTGGCTTCTTCCTTGCTGAGCGGCATTTCAGGTTATGTCGATATAGGACTCGTTTTACTGTGGATATAGATACTTTTGTACCGGTTTCCTCCAGCATCTTCACAAGGTCCTTTGCTGTTGTTCTGGGATTGATTTGCACTTTTCGCACCAAAGTACATTCATCTCTAGGAGACAGAACGCGTCTCCTTCCTGAGTGGTATGAAGGCTGCGTGGTCCAATGGTGTTTATACTTGCATACTATTGTTTGTACAGATGAACATGGTACCTTCAAGCGTTTGGAAATTGCTCCCAAGGATGAACCAGACTTGTGGAGGTCTACAATTTTCTTTCTGAGGTCTTGGCTGATTTCTTTTGATTTTCCCATGATGTCAAGCAAAGAGGCACTGAGTTTGAAGGTAGGCCTTGAAATACATCCACAGGTACACCTCAAATTGACTCAAATTATGTCAATTAGCCTATCAGAAGCTTCTAAAGCCTTGACATCATTTTCTGGAATTTTCCAAGCTGTGTAAAGGCACAGTCAACTTAGTGTATGTAAACTTCTGACCCACTGGAATTGCGATACAGTGAATTATAAGTAAAATAATCTGTCTGTAAACAATTGTTGGAAAAATTACTTGTGTCATGCACAAAGTAGATGTCCTAACCGACTTGCCAAAACTATAGTTTGTTAACAAGAAATGTGTGGAATGGTTGAAAAACAAGTTTTAATGACTCCAACCTAAGTGTAAGTACTCCTGAGTGTAAGTACTCCTGAGTGGCGCAGTGGTCTAAGGCACTGCATCGCAGTGCTAACTGTGCCACTAGAGATCCTGGTTCGAATCCAGGCTCTGTCGCCGCCGACCGGGAGACTCATGGGCGGTGCACAATTGGCCCAGCGTCGTCCAGGGTAGGGGAGGGAATGGCCGGCAGGGATGTAGCTCAGTTGATAGAGCATGGCGTTTGCAACGCCAGGGTTGTGGGTTCGATTCCCACGGGGGGCCAGTATAAAAAAAATATGTATTCACTAACTGTAAGTCGCTCTGGATAAGAGCGTCTGCTAAAAAAAAAAAAAAAAAAAAAAAAATGACTAAGTAAAAAAGGCACATGACAGCCTGCTTGGACTTTGCCAAAAGGCACCTAAAGGACTCAGACCATGACAAACAAGATTCTCTTGTCTGATGAAACCAAGATTAAACTATTTGGCCTGAATGCCAAGCGTCACATCTGGAGGAAACCTAGCACCATCCCTACGATGAAGCATGGTGGTGGCAGCATCATGCTGTGGGGATGTTTTTCAGCGATCCTTGATGAAAACCTGCTCCAGAGCGCTCAACACCTCAGACTAGGGCGAAGGTTCACCTTCCAACAGGACAACGACCCTAAGCACACAGCCAAGACAACGCAGGAGTGGCTTCGGGACAAGTCTCTGAATGTCCTTGAGTGGCCCAGCCAGAGCCCGGACTTGAACCCGATCAAACATCTCTGGAAAGACCTGAAAATAGCTGTGCAGTGACACTCCCTATCCAAACCTTCTGAGCTTGAGAGGATCTGCAGAGAAGAATTGGAGAAACTCCCCAAATACAGATGTGCGAAGCTTGTAGCGTCATACCCAAGAAGAGTCGAGGCTGTAATCACTGCCAAAGGTGCTTAAAAAATGTACTGAGTAAAGTGGCTGAATACTTCTGTAAATGTGATATTTCAATTTTTTTTATTTTTAATAAATTTGCAAACATTTCTAAAAACCTGTTTTTGCTTCATCATTATGGGGTATTGTCTGTAAATTGATGAAGGGAAAAAACTATTTAATCCATTTTAGAATAAGGCTGTAAAGTAACAAAATGTGGATACTTTCCGAATGCACTGCATGATGTGACTCTAATGATTATTTGAAAAAAGTTGCATGAAAGGCATGAGCTCTGCTTTATTGTGCAGGCTGAACACACTTAATCAGTCTCTCATTCACAATTTGACAAGCACTTGATAATATTCTCACCCATCAGACTATTTAATCTGCCCCCCCCCCAGCGAGCCAGCCCGCCCAGAAGCCACCAGAGTTGGAGCCAGTGCTGCCACCAAAACCGATGCAATGGCGGGCATCTCTTCACATGCCAAGGCCGGGGCCGGAACAGACATGCTTGGCTTGGACCTGAGGCCCCAAGCAGACTCTTCAGACAGAGTCCCAGTTGGCGCCCTCACCAGACCTGCCAGCATCTTTTTCAGTCAGAGTGTGTGTGCGCTCTTTAGGAAACTGGGGATCACTGCAGTAGTCAGCATGCTGCCAGAGCTTTGCCTGGTACTTTGCATTCTTGGTCTACCAGTGTGTGTGCCTGGCTGTGTGAGAGAGTGTGTGGGTCTGGCTGAGTGAGATAGAATGTGGGTCTGGCTGTGTGAGAGAGTGTGTGCCTGGCTGAGTGAGATAGAATGTGTCTGCGTGGATGCACTCTTTAGGAACAGCATGACCAGTGCAATCGAGTCTCAGCACAATTGTTTTGTGAAATTAACTTTCAATTATCCCATCAAAATGTATTTATTAACTTGCCTTCCACTCTCCTCAGATTGTAAATCATAAAATTATGATTAATATATTATAGCATTTGTCAAAAAGATGCTGTCAGGGTTCACTTGAACCAAGCTCCTATAACGATATCATTAGTCTATACCTGTTTTAAGACCAAGATAAAAAGCATTTCATGTATTCAGTAATGTTACACTTATCTACATTCCAAGGGGCTTCAAGTTGCAATGAGCCCAGTCAGCAGGTATTACATAAAAATCGTCTGATCTCAGATCTCCACTATGTCTTTCATGCGACATACATAGTGGAGGCCTCAGACATGTATGGGCCAGCTAAAAAATTTAATCCAGTTTGGCGGGAAAGGTTGGCTTCAAGGCCAAGCAGACAGTTGCAGTTAAAATAACACAGCCATGTTTTTTTTTGTTGTTAACCTCAGTTTACATTGTTTGTGTGAGAATGTCTTAGACACACCTGTGAACTCCACAAATAATGATCCTGGGGATCAAAGAAGATCAGAGAAGGAGAAAAGATTCAGAGACATAGAATGACAAATCATCTGGAAAAGATGATTGGTCTAATATGGATGACATATCCATGTCTATTAGAAGTGTTGTCGGTATGTCTTTACTTAAAGGTCCCGCACAGTCATCCTATTTCCTAAGTAAAAATAGCCTTTGATTGACCAAAACGTCACCCATAATAATATTAATTTAAAATGCTCAGAATTGAAGAAATTGTACCTTTTCTCTCATCTGTAACTATCAGGAAGCCTGAAAGAACAGGCTGTGGGCGGGGAGCTTATATTCATGAGCTCACCTTGACTGACACCTCTTTGAAAACGCCCTTGTGGTCGTTGCCAGGTAACAAGGTAAACAATGGGCCACATGTCATTGATGAGAAGGTAAACAATGGGCCACATGTTATGCCTCAACCCATTTTGTCTGCAAAATGCTCTCATGGTCAACAGAGCTGATCATGGGCTGTTGGATATTAGACAAACAGCAGCAATACACAATTTCATTTTCTATTGTTTTGTAACTATACTGAACATTTACATTTACATTTTAGTCATTTAGCAGACGCTCTTATCCAGAGCGACTTACAGGAGCAATTAGGGTTAAGTGCCTTGCTCAAGGGCACATTAACGTCATTTAGCAGACGCTCTTAGCCAGAGCGACTCACAAATTGGTGCGTTCACCCTATAGCCAGTGGGATAACCACTTTACAATTTGGGGGGGGGGGGGGGGTTAGAAGGAATACTTTATCCTATCCCAGGTATTCCTTAAAGAGGTGGGGTTTCAAATGTCTCCGGAAGGTGGTGAGTGACTCCGCTGTCCTGGCGTCGTGAGGGAGCTTGTTCCACCATTGGGGTGCCAGAGCAGCGAACAGTTTTGACTGGGCTGAGCGGGAGCTATGCTTCCGCAGAGGAAGGGGAGCCAGCAGGCCAGAGGTGGATGAACGCAATGCCCTCGTTTGGGTGTAGGGACTGATCAGAGCCTGAAGGTACAGAGGTGCCGTTCCCCTCACTGCTCCATAGGCAAGCACCATGGTCTTGTAGCGGATGCGAGCTTCAACTGGAAGCCAGTGGAGTGTGCGGAGGAGGGGGGTGACGTGAGAGAACTTGGGAAGGTTGAACACCAGACGGGCTGCGGCATTCTGGATGAGTTGTAGGGGTTTAATGGCACAGGCAGGGAGGCCAGCCAACAGCGAGTTGCAGTAGTCCAGACGGGAGATGACAAGTGCCTGGATTAGGACCTGTGCCGCTTCCTGTGTAAGGCAGGGTCGTACTCTCCGAATGTTGTAGAGCATGAACCTGCAGGAGCGGGTCACCGCCTTGATGTTGGCGGAGAACGACAGGGTGTTGTCCAGGGTCACGCCTAGGCTCTTCGCACTCTGGGAGGAGGACACAGCGGAGTTGTCAACCGTGATGGCGAGATCATGGAACGGGCAGTCCTTCCCCGGGAGGAAGAGCAGCTCCGTCTTGCCAGGGTTCAGCTTGAGGTGGTGATCCGTCATCCATACTGATATGTCTGCCAGACATGCAGAGATGCGATTCGCCACCTGGTTATCAGAAGGGGGAAAGGAGAAGATTAGTTGTGTATCGTCAGCGTAGCAGTGATAGGAAAGGCCATGTGAGGATATGACAGAGCCAAGTGACTTGGTGTATAGGGAGAAAAGGAGAGGGCCTAGAACTGAGCCCTGGGGGACACCAGTGGTGAGAGCACGTGGTGCGGAGACAGCTTCTCGCCACGCCACTTGGTAGGAGCGACCAGTCAGGTAGGACGCAATCCAGGAGTGAGCCGCGCCGGAGATGCCCAGCTCGGAGAGGGTGGAGAGGAGGATCTGATGGTTCACAGTATCAAAGGCAGCAGACAGGTCTAGAAGGACAAGAGCAGAGGAGAGAGAGTTAGCTTTAGCAGTGCGGAGAGTCTCCGTGACACAGAGAAGAGCAGTCTCAGTTGAATGACCAGTCCTGAAACCTGATTGGTTTGGATCAAGAAGGTCATTCTGAGAGAGATAGCAAGAGAGTTGGCTAAAGACGGCACGCTCAATAGTTTTGGAAAGAAAAGAAAGAAGGGATACTGGTCTGTAGTTGTTGACATCAGTGGGGTCGAGTGTTGGTTTTTTGAGAAGGGGAGCAACTCTCGCTCTCTTGAAGACGGAAGGGACATGGCCAGCGGTCAAGGATGAGTTGATCAGCGAGGTGAGGTAGGGGAGAAGGTCACCGGAGATGGTCTGGAGAAGGGAGGAGGGGATGGGGTCAAGCGGGCAGGTTGTTGGGCGGCCTGCAGTCACAAGTCGCAGGATTTTATCTGGAGAGAGAGGGGAGAAAGAAGTCAAAGCATAGGGTAGGGCAGTGTGAGCAGGACCAGCAGTGTCATTAGACTTAACAAACGAGGATCGGATGTCGTCAACCTTCTTTTCAAAGTGGTTGACGAAGTCATCCACAGAGAGAGAGGAGGGGGGGGGGGGGGGGGGAGGATTCAGGAGGGAGGAAAATGTGGCAAAGAGCTTCCTAGGGTTAGAGGCAGATGCTTGGAATTTAGAGTGGTAGAAGGTGGCCTTAGCAGCAGAAACAGATGAAGAAAATGTAGAGAGGAGGGAGTGAAAAGATGCCAGGTCGGCAGGGAGTTTAGTTTTCTTCCATTTCCGCTCCGCTGCCCGGAGCTCAGTTCTGTGAGCTCGCAATGAGTCATCAAGCCACGGAGCTGGAGGGGAGGACCGAGCCGGCCGGGAGGATAGGGGACACAGAGAGTCAAAGGATGCAGAAAGGGAGGAGAGGAGGGTTGAGGAGGCAGAATCAGGATATTGGAGGGAGAAGGATTGAGCAGAGGGAAGAGATGATAGGATGGAAGAGGAGAGAGTAGTGGGAGAGAGAGAGCGAAGGTTGCGGCGGCGCATTACCATCTGTGTAGGGGCAGAGTGAGTAGTGTGGGAGGAGAGCGAGAGAGAAAAGGAAACAAAGTAGTGGTCGGAGACATGGAGGGGAGTTGCAGTGAGATTAGTAGAGGAGCAGCATCTAGTGAAGATGAGGTCAAGCGTATTGCCTGCCTTGTGAGTAGGGGGGGACGGTGAGAGGGTGAGGTCAAAAGAGGAGAGGAGTGGAAAGAAGGAAGCAGAGAGAAATGAGTCAAATGTGGACATAGGGAGGTTGAAATCCCCCAAAACTGTGAGGGGTGAGCCATCCTCAGGGAAGGAACTTATCAAGGCGTCAAGCTCATTGATGAACTCTCCAAGGGAACCTGGAGGGCGATAGATGACAAGGATATTAAGCTTAAATGGGCTAGTGACTGTGACAGCATGGAATTCAAATGAGGAGATAGACAGATGGGTTAGGGGAAAATTGAGAATGTCCACTTGGGAGAGATGAGGATTCCTGTACCACCACCCCTCTGACCAGATGCTCTCGGGGTATGCGAGAACACATGGTCAGACGAGGAGAGAGCAGTAGGAGTAGCAGTGTTTTCAGTGGTGATCCATGTTTCCGTCAGCGCCAGGAAGTCGAGGGACTGGAGGTTGGCATAGGCTGGGATGAAGTCAGCTTTGTTGGCAGCAGAACGGCAGTTCCAGAGGCTGCCTGCGACCTGGAACTCCACGTGGGTGGTGCGTGCAGGGACCACCAGGTTAGAGAGGCAACAACCATTAAAAATAATTTACTGAGTTACAGTTCATATAAGGAAATCAGACCGATTAAAATAAATTCATTAGGCCCTAATCTATGGATATCACGACTGGGATATGCATCTGTTGGTCACAGATACCTTTAAAAGAAAAGTAGGGGCGTGGATCACAAACCCAGTCAGTATCTGGTGTGACCACCATTTGCCTCATGCAGAGTGACACATCTCCTTCGCATTGAGTTGATCAGGCTGTTGATTGTGGCCTGTGGAATGTTGTCCCACTCCTCTTCAATGGCTGTGCGAAGTTGCTGGATATTGGCGGGAACTGGAACACGCTGTCGTGCACGTCGATCCAGACCATCCCAAACATGCTTAATGGGTGACATGTCTGGTGAGTATGCAGGCCATGGAAGAACTGGGACATTTTCAGCTTCCAGGAATTGTGCACAGATCCGTGCCACATGGGGCCGTGCATTATCATGCTGAAACATGAGGTGATGGCAGCGGATGAATGGCACGACAATGGGCCTCAGGATCTCGTCACTGAATCTCTGTGCGTTCAAATTGCCATTGATAAAATGCAATTGTGTTCGTTGTCCGTAGCTTATGCCTGCCCATACCATAACCCCACCGCCACCATGGGGCACTCTGTTCACAACGTTGACATCAGCAAACTGCTCGCCCACACGACGCCATACACGTGGTCTGCAGTTGTGAGGCCAGCTGCACTTCCTGCCAAATTCTCTAAAATGACGTTGGAGTCGGCTTATGGTAGAGAAATCTGGCACCAGCTCTAGGTGTCCTTTCCTGTAGTCAGCATGCCAATTGCACGCTCCCTCAGAATTTGAGACGTGTGGCATTTTTGTGTGACAAAACTGCACATTTCAGAGTGGCCTTTTATTGTCCCCAGCGCAAGGTGCACCTGTGTAATGATCATGCTGTTTAATCAGCTTCTGCATATGCCACACCTGTCAGGTGGATGGATTATGTTGGCAAAGGAGAAATGCTCACTAACCGGGATGTAAACACATTTGTGCACAAAATTTGAGAGAAATAAGCTTTTTGTGCGTATGGAACATTTCTGGGATCTTTTATTTCAGATCATGAAACATGGGACCAACACTTTACATGTTGCGTTTATATTTTTGTTCAGTATAATTACAGAATACAGTTCACTGATACACTTCTTCACAATAATTAGTAAAGCCCAAGTCACCATAGAAGCTTAGACATAAGTGTGGTGAATGATGGACGGAGTCAGGTGCAGGAGTAAAATAACCGGATGCAGATTTATTCCTTCCAGACATACAATGCGCCTACAACGGCAATCGAAACAGGTACAGGGGAAACAATCCTCCCTGACCAAACACAGTCTCAGAAAATACAATAAATGTAATGACGCAGGGGAAAATCAACCCTGGCAAAATAAATGAGAGTATCTCAACCGAGCTACTCTCCTCCCACATGGAACAATCACTCACAAAGACAAGGGGAACAGAGGGAACACTTATACACATACTAATTAGGGGGATGAGCACCAGGTGTGTGTGTGATTGACAAGACATGACAAGTGGAGTGATGAGAATGGGATCGGCAGTAGCTAGTACTCCAGTGACGACGAACGCCGAAACCTGCCCGAACAAGGAGGGGAGGCAGCCTCGGCGGAAGTCGTGACAATAAGTGTACTGGAGAATTTATTGAAGTCTCTGCATTGACATTATAAATTACAATACGTTCAGAATTGTATGTATTGATCAGACATTTATTTGATCATTCACAATAGGCCAGCATAACCAAAATAGTTATCAACATGAACACTCAAGAGAAATAAAGGTGAGAAATAATGATGAGACATTATAATTAGAGCCATAAGCCTAATGCTAGGCAATACAAGGCTACAGTGTGGAGGACTGATTTGTACAATTTGTAACACTCATCACCCGTCCGAATGCTTGAAAAAAATAATACCACAAGGTAACAAAATGTGATATCATATCACATTAAAGTTAATTACTTAGACTTTAGAAAATGCAACCAACTACAGAGATTGATGGGGAGGGGATCGGGAAAGGAGGGGGTCCATGTACCCCGCTTCAATCAAGCAGACTTCAGTCACCCACTTGGCTTCAGTCACCCACTTGGCTTCAGTCACCCACTTGGCTTCAGTCACCCACTTGCCTTCAGTCCAATCGAATCAAATCAAATTGTATTTGTCACACGCGCTGAATACAACAGGTGTAGACCTTACCGTGAAATACTTACAAGCCCTTAACCAACAATGCAGTTTTAAGAAAAATAAGTGTTAAGAAAATATTGACTAAATAAACTGAAGTAAAAAAAAAAAAAAAAAAGTAACACAATAACATTTAAATAATGAGGGGGTACCGGTACCGAGTCAATGTGTGGGGGTACAGGTTAGTCGAGGTAATTGAGGTAATATGTACATGTAGGTAAGGGTAAAGTGACTATGCATAGATAATAAACAGCAAGTAGCAGCAATGTAAATATGCAAATAGTCTGGGAAGCCATTTTTGATTAACAGTTCAGCAGTCTTATGGCTTGGGGGTAAATGTAAGGAGCCTTTTGGACCTAGACTTGGCGCTCCGGTACCGTTTGCCGTGCGGTAGCAGAGAGAACAGTCTATGACTAGGGTGGCTGGAGTCTTTGACAATTTTTAGGGACTTCCTCTGACACGGCCTGGTATAGAGGTCCTGGATGGCAGGAAGCTTGGCCCCAGTGATGTACTGGGCCGTACGCACTACCCTCTGTAGCGCCTTGTGGTCGAATGCCGAGCAGTTGCCATACCAGGCGGTGATGCAACCAGTCAGGATGCTCTCGATGATGCAGCTGTAGAACGTTTTGAGGATCTGAGGACTCATGCCAAATCTTTTCAGTCTCCTGAGGGGGAATAGACTTTGTCGTGCCCTCTTCCCGACTGTCTTGGTGTGTTTGGACCATGATAGTTCGTTGGTGATGTGGACACCAAGGAACTTGAAGCTCTCGACCTCCTCCACTACAGCCCCGTCGATGTGAATGGGGGCGTGCTCGGCCCTCCTTTTCCTGTAGTCCACGATTAGCTCCTTTGTCTTGATCACGTTGAGGGAGAGGTTGTTGTCCTGGCACCACACTGCCAGGTCTCTGACCTCCTATGGCCAGCGCTTGCAAGATCCACTAACCCACTGTCAGTGATGGTACAGGATCCGTCTTCAGGATTAGCTTCCTGGCAACACCCATCGAATGTTCTCCCTAATTGATAAAGCAACTTCACTTGAAATGTGCACTGCACACTGCACAATATTCGGTGCAGCCTGTCCACCAGAAATGAAAAGCAGCCACTTCTGTCAGATGTGTTCATTCTTCATAAAATAGTGTAAGGTTAATGTTACACTATGGCATCCAGTCACAACACAGTGAGCTTTTGCCGGCATGCTGGTAAGTAGCTTGCTAGCTAACAGTCACACCACAGATGAAAGGTTACCAGCATCTTTGGTCATACGTTCTGCTTGAGCTAGCTACTAGTAGCTAGCTTACGGTTTGTAAACAAAGCCAAAGCAAGACGTAGGCGCACATGTGATGATGGTTTTAAGGTGGTACATATTTAAATTAATTAAGATGATAAGACGCTACCATTGTTGTATAAAATGTCCGGCTTTATGTGACGTTGCATAAAGCTGGAAGTAAATCCTTGGTAATGCCTGCCTCCTGAATCCAAGTGTTTGACACGGGGGGAGGGGACCACTACCTTTATGATCAAACTTGATCAATGTACCAGCTACAGTCATTTTTCGTACTTGGGTCACCCTACTTTGAACTGGTTTCATCCAAATATCATCCAATTTCATAACAAGGGGGTCCTACAAGGTGTTATAACCATATCATAATACATTATACGTTGGCTTCAAGTGTTGAAAAACTGTGTTGTCATAGTTTCGGATTCAGCTAATCGGAGTGTTCAGCTTGTAAATATGAGGGGAAAAAATTATACAAATTTAAAAGAGGAAGCATTTAATGGATAACTTACATTTAACATATTAGTCATTTAGCAGACGCCCTTATCCAGAGCGACTTCTAATTTGTGAGTGCATACATTTTTCGTACTGGCCCCCCGTGGGAAACGAACCGACAACCCTTGCGTTGCAAGCGCCACGCTCTACCAACTGAGCTACAGGAGGGCTGATAATCAAAGTGCATTTTATCCCACAGTATTATAGATACTACACTATGACAACCTCACAGTGATGCCAGGCCAATGAATGCAGCACATCTGATTCTGACCCAAGAAATGAACATTACTTCAATTTCACAGTCTGTTCCATACAACATTATTAAGATGATCACTAAATTACATTGACGGTTATTATGACAGTTTTGTACCTCAGAATATGTCTCTGTTCGTGGGGTGGATGTCAGTTGACAGCTATTACAGTGAGTACCTCAGAATGTGTCTCTGTTCGTGGGGTGGATGTCAGGGCCAAATAGATCCTTTCGTCACGTCTTCAGTCAAACTGGTATCCCCAGTGTCCAACAGAAACAACAGCTGCCATAGAGGTCAAGGCAATGAAGCTATTGCTACAGACACCGAACAGTCAGGGACAACTTGATAGACAGGAACACAATCAATCAAGTGTGAGACTGTATGTCAAATGTGTAAAAATACTTAAATGTGTAACTTCTAAACATATCGTAATTTAGTTGGTGGGGCCATTGTGATCTAATGGACAGTGCTGTATCTTACTCTTTCTTAGTGCTGACTGGACCCTGCTCCTCTAGGCCCTGTTCCTCTAAACCCTAAACCTTAGTGCTGACTGGACCCTGCTCCTCTAGGCCCTGTTCCTCTAAACCCTAAACCTTAGTGCTGACTGGACCCTGCTCCTCTAGGCCCTGTTCCTCTAAACCCTAAACCTTAGTGCTGACTGGACCCTGCTCCTCTAGTCCCTGTTCCTCTAAACCCTAAACCTTAGTGCTGACTGGACCCTGCTCCTCTAGGCCCTGTTCCTCTAAACCCTAAACCTTAGTGCTGACTGGACCCTGCTCCTCTAGTCCCTGTTCCTCTAGCTGACTATGCAGACTGAACGCGAGTGTCTCGTCAAGCAACGACAAATGCGCTCCTTGAGTGACGGGGCGGGGCTAGGTCTGTGTGGGAAGCGGCATGGAGAGAGCGGAGAGGGATGACTCAAGTAGCGGAGTAAACTATAAAAATGGACGTTACACACGGCGTATCACATTTAAGAAACCAAAACAATCAAATATTGTTATAGTAGGTAAAGTAAAAACCCAAACTGGTCCGTGCATCAATACCGGTATATACACAACCGGTCAAAAGTATTAGAACACCGACTCATTCAAGGATTTTCCTTTATTGTTTACTATGTTCTACATTGTAGAATAATAGTGAAGACATGAAAACTATGAAATAACACATAGTAACCAAAAAAGTGTTAAACAAATCAAAATATATTTTATATTTGAGATTCTTCAAATAGCCACCCATTTGCCTTGATGACAGCTTTGCACACGCTTGGCATTCTCTCAACCAGCTTCACCTGGAATGCTTTTCCAACAGTCTTGAAGGGGTTCCCACATATGCTGAGCACTTGTTGGCTGTTTTTCCTTCACTCTGCGGTCCGACTCATCCCAAACCATCTCAATTTGGTTGAGGTTGGGGGATTGTGGAGGTCAGGTCTTCTGATGCAGCACTCCATCACTCTCCTCATAGCCCTTACACAGCCTGGAGGTGTGTTTGGTCATAGTCCCACTAAGCCCAAACCAGACGGGATGGTGTATCGCTGCAGAATGCTGTGGTAGCCATGATGGTTAAGTGTGCCTTGAATTCTAAATAAATCACAGACAGTGTCACCAGCAAAGCACCCCCACACCATAACACCTACTCCTTCATGCTTTACGGTGGGAAATACACATGCGTAGATCATCCGTTCGCCGACACCGCATCTCACAAAGACACGGCGGTTGGAACCAATAATCTCAAATTTCGACTCCAGACCAAAGGACACATTTCCACTGGTCTAATGTCCATTGCTCATGTTTCTTGGCCCAAGCAGGTCTCTTCTTATTATTGGGGTCCTTTAGTAGTGGTTTCTTTGCAACAATTTGACCATTAAGGCCTGATTCACGCAGTTTCCTCTGAACAGTTTATGTTGAGATGTGTATATTACTTGAACTCTGTGAAGCATTTATTTGGGCTGCAATTTCTGAGGCTGGTAACTCTAATGAACTTATCCTCTGCAGCAGAGGTAACTCTGGGTCTTCCATTTCAGTGGCAGTCCTCATGAGAACCAGTTTCCTCATAGCTCTTGATGGTTTTTGCGACTGCACTTGAAGAAACGTTCAAAGTTCTTGAAATGTTTCGTATTGACTGACCTTCATGTCTTAAAGTAATGATGGACTGTCATTTCTCTTTGCTTATTTGAGCTGTTCTTGCCATAATATGGACTTGGTCTTTTACCGAATAGGGCTATCTTCTGTATACCCCCCTACCTTGTCACAACACAACTGATTGGCTCAAACGCATTAAGAAGGAAAGACATTTCACAAATGAACTTTTAAGAAGGCACACCTGTTAGTTGAAATGCATTCCAGGTGACTACCTCATGAAGCTGGTTGAGAGAATGCCAAGAGTGTGCAAAGCTACCATCAAGGCAAAGGGTGGCTACATTGAAGATTCTAAAATATAAAATACATTTTGATTTGTTTAATACTTTTTTGGTTACTACATGATTCCATATGTGTTATTTCATAGTTTTGATGTCTTCACTATTATTCTACAATGTAGAAAATAGTAAAGAAAAACCCTTGAATGAGTAGGTGTGTCCAAACTTCTGAACGGTAGTGTATATAAATACGCTATACCGTCCAGCCCTAGTTTCAATACTCCAGGACCCTCCCCTTGGGAGGATAACGACAATGAGCCTTTTTCTTAAATGTTTTCTGAGATCATTCCTCCATACAGAGTCTTTCCAGATCCTTGATATCCTTTGTCTGCGCTTATGGGCTACCCTCGTCAATTCAAACCACAGGTTTTTATTGGGATTCAAGTCCGGAGACTGAGATGGCCATTGCAAAATGTTCATGATGCCATTGACCTTATCAAGGGCCCCAGGACCAGTGGAAGCAAAATAGTCCCATATAAATGTTAATGTATGTTGTCTATCTCTGCTCTGCTGTGTCGCAGATGGGAGAAATATACAGTCAGGTCCCAAAATTATTGACACCCTTGATAAGAATGAAAAGACTGTATAAAATAATGAATACAATAATACTCAGCTACATTTTTCGGCCATGCACACCAGCAGTGGGTTTGGCGTCGAAGAAAAATGGATGCATATGCAGGAAAGAACCTCATAGCTACTGTAAAATATGGTGGTGGATCTTTAATGTTATAAACATTTACGTTAACAGTCTGTCACGAGAGACTATACTCTAGAGGACTGTGGTGTCACTCTTTCCTAAGGCTGGTCTGGACCAGTCGCCTGCTACCCAAGACGTTTGTACTGCCAACAGCTGCAGCGACCTTGAAGGAAGGGAGGGGATGGGATTACCGCTTTCATCAATGTTCTCTTTTGTATTTGACACTGGTCTGTATTTGGCCATGTCTGGTCTGTATATGGCCGTATCCCGCTGGAGCACAGCTCAAATTGCAGCAGATGTGGTTTCATACTCATCACTATGGCGGGGGGGGAGGGAGGGGTAATTAAGCCATTGTGCTGTGGTGGCTGCGTTTATTTCTGACACCCAGTTTGTGAACATATTGAAGACAAGGTAACTGAGAGGGCCTGTAAATAATCCTGTTTTGGTCTACTGCTTATATAACTCTGTCTTTGACTTCATGACATTGAACCAGATTTCCAAGAAAGATGTTTCCCCTAAGGTTTAACAGATGTGTTTGATTGGATGGTTATAGGGATGTACATCTTTCTGAAAGACACAATAACTCACCTTTTGGATTGATTTTTTTATTTAATTTTTACTTTTGTGCAATATGTTTAATTATACATTTCAGACTTGCTGTAAAAGTAAAGCCCCGGACAACCTATACTATAGAGCAGAGGGATCCGGTGCAGGAGAGCACAATATCTTGACCATATTAGTCGACCCTGTCCTCACATTGCTGACATTGGGTACTGTAATAGATTTACCACAGAGGTATGGCCTGGAAAACAAGCTCCGAATGAGCTGAGCCTTGCTCTGGCCTCTCCAATTCTTTCAAAGGGGACCAGGGGTGTTATGTGGATCCCTGCCACACCGCATGTGACATTACACATCCCAATATAGACCTTTACCGTGGGGACATTGTAATGGATTAAATCATGTTACAAAAAAAATGCTGTTGTGAGCCAACGGCTCATGCCTGTTGTAATAAAACTACTTTGTGAGCGTAGTTGTAGTTTAAAGCATGCTTAAAAGTGTACTGGATCAAGACTTTACTTTGCAAATCCATAAAGCCTCCACTGTCAAAGTATCTGACTTTTAAGAATGACAGTAATGACAGTTTAGCATACTTATTGACAGCTGACGGTTAACAATACCATCAGGGTATGGCAATGGTTCTGACAGCTGCAAGGTGTGCAGACTTATGTCCCAACCCAGCACAATCACAGCGACACCCTATCACAGCTTATTGTGGAATAGACAAATTAGCCTACTTCATTTGAAATTCCTTTTTTTCGTGTGCATTACACAATTTTCTTCATAACACAGTCGTGTACATTACACAATTGTTCTTACGAATTCCAATAACGTTAGCTAGGTTATGGGTTAAGGTTAAGGTTAGGGTAAGATAACATGCAAGCAAAGTAGTTGACCTTTGTGTTATCCTTCCCGACCACCGCCCTCCTATCGTTTCTGTCTTAAGAAACATACTGTCTTTATCTGATTGAAATGCACTGCATACAACTAGTGTACTGTACACAAAATAAATGACTTTTCTGTACGCCTTTGACGAATTTCCAATAAGTAATTTGCGTCTTTTTCACAATAATCTGTGATAGTGGGTTGATCACAGCTCATAGTTTTCCTTTAGATGAAATCAGGTGTGTTAGTGCTGGGATGGAAAGAAAGCCTGTACACACTGCCAGCAGCTCTCCAGTCAGGTGGATCGAATCCCCGAGCTGACAAGGTAAAAAGCTGTGCCCCTGAGCAAGGCAGTTAACCCACTGTTTCCCCGGGAGCCGACGACGTGGATGTGGATTAAGGCAGCCCCCCGCACCTCTCTGATTCAGAGGGGTTGGGTTAAATGCGGAAGACGAATTTCAGTTGAATGCATTCAGTTGTACAACTGACGAGGTATCCCCCTTTACCTTTCCCGTTCCAGTCCCGGGCTTGGTCCACTGCATTCATCGTCAGCACACCTTTACCCCTTCCTGTCCAGGTACCGTTTTTCCACTCCGTTACACTACTCACTCCATGATGAGAATCCTCCCTTGGCTGTGAAGTCAGTTTTGGCCTTTGTGGCCTAGTGTATGGGTATGCCATCTGGCTTGGAGTGACAGGTACGCACATAATTACTTTTACATTGATCTAAGATCTGTTTTGTAATTTCCCCCCGTAATGGTTAAGTTGAAGATTTGGTAAACTGATTCTAAGGGAAGGTTCTACCCAACTGTGGATCTTGGAGAAACATGTCCCTCAGATAAAATGTCAAATATCAAGTAAGATACCTCTCTTCCCATTAAAATATCTTTAATGTCATGAACTCCATTGTAATAATCTGCGTGGTGCGAAGGCTCTCTCTATCCACAAACGCATCCAGAAAATATGTTGTGTCTTTTAACAGTGGCATCTCGGCCAGACTTAGCTGTGTGCAATAGTTGGCTGATACTCTATCACTTCAAAGGCTTAAACAATAAGCCTGGACTGCAGAGATGAGAACAGCATAGCCCAATAAATTTAAAGATCGTTTCCCTTGCCCTCCTGCTCAACATGTGTCTCCTGCAGCGCCCCCTATGGAGTTTCCAACGGTGACTTTATTAACACATGACATTGTCACATATAATATAATAATAATAATATGCCATTTAGCAGATGCTTTTATCCAAAGCGACTTACAGTCATGTGTGCATAAATTTTTACGTATGGGTGGTCCCAGGGTTCGAACCCACTACCCTGGCGTTACAAGCGCCATGCTCTACCAATTGAGCTACAGAGGACCACGTAGGTCAGCATAGGTTGGGAGAATGTTGTGACAACATAATTTTGCTAGTAGGGGATGGGATGAGACGCTTCACCTTACATAAACAGAATGCCACATTAATTTAGCTGAACCAATTGGAAATAACAAACTTTTAAACAACAATTGATTGCAGAAGTTTGACAGAAAATATGCAATGGATATTAAAAGCTGTGAAATGATTGACTTGAGAAAAAAAAAAAGATTTGATACCATGAACATGTCTCATAACAACTACAAATCGCACTACTATATCAAATCTTAAGGATAAATCTCAGTTCTTCAATTTGGAAAAATAAATGAATTGTTTTGGCCACAGGACTTTTGGTTCTTTTGGTATTACGGGGATATACATAAAGCATTGATAAAACTTTGGTGAAACCATTTTGTGAAACACTTTAAAGAAGTGTTGTAGTACCATTTATAGCAGCATTCAAAACACGCGTTCAACATCATTCATGAGGAATGTTCAAAATACAAGTCTTTATTTACCCATTGAACAATGAAAACGTGTATTTTTTACTGGCACAATACCCAACCCCCTGACAGACAGACTATTCATTCAACAGGCTGGGGGCATTGCAACAGGGCGGCAGGTAGCTTAGTGGTTAAGAGCGTTGTGCCAGTAACCGAAAGGTCGCTGGTTCTAATCCCCAAGCCGACTAGGTGAAAAATCTGTCGATGTGCCCTTGAGCAAGGCACTTAACCCTAATTGCTCCTGCTCTGGATAAGAGCGTCTGCTAAAATGTCAATGTAACAGGGTTGTTTATGCTTCTACTTGCCAATTCAGTAATCTAATGTTTATGATCGGTTGGTTGAATTTACATGCCATTGGCCACGCTTGCAGATAGCGGGAGATCGCTGATATTTACATGCAAGCGGTAGGCCACGTTCTAAACTAAAGCTCTGTATTATATTTACGTAAATTACAATGTCTATAGCTTCAGTGTGTACAGCGACACAGGGTCCAGCCACAGAGCTTTACTCTTGTAGCAGGTTAGGGGTTAAATCCCTTGCTCAAGGCCGACCTAGGTTTAAATAGTATATTTAAAAAAAATGTTTTGCTAGATTAGCTTCATTTAACTTTCCAGGCGCAATGAAACCAATGAAAAGTCCCAAAAGTGCAAACCCCACCCATCTGGCACTCAAGGCAGGCTCAAGCAAACTATATTTGAACCCAGGTGTGGACCTGAGCAATTGATGCTATTGTAACGTGTTAATTAACCTTACCTGAGACTAGCATTACTGCCACAAGCTTATGCATATAGGCTTTGGTAAAGGATGAACTGACATGTGATGTCAACGTAAAGGAATAAAACTTCATTGTAACTATCCCCTATTCATTTTATAGCCGTTTTATTGAAGCTCAGCTCAGCTGCTAAGCGGTGTACTTCAGAGCGTAATAACATTTGGAGGCATCTATATTGCGGTCAGCAATATGAGTGGATAAGATTATTGGGCAGCACTTTATAATAACCCCTTGTAATAAAGCATTTATAATGGATTTATTAATAATTGTTCCCACATTTGTACATGTTAGTAAGCTAGTTATTCAAACATTTATAAACCACTTTTAAAGTATGTCATAATGATTTGTAAGACGTTTAATATAGCTCCTTGTGAACCATTTACTAATCATTAGTTAAGTATTTTTGCATAACCTAAAGTGAAGGCTATTCATAGTTTATAAAATGTTTTGAGTGACCAGTGTAATTGCGCACAAACTGATGGACATGCCATTTGTGGACATTCCTGCAGTAGGATACCTGACGCTCCTTAATTAAAGTCTCAAAATAGCCTAGCACATATCAATGGTTAAATAATGAGTGTGGTGCTCCTGGAAGTGGGTGGGGCTAGTGAGACACAGAAATACAGAAGTCTCTCATCCAATCCATTTCCTTCACCAGAGTGGTCCATAATTAACTTTTGCTTGGTTGGCACTTTCAACCAGATATAAGGAGGCTGAGGCCCCGGCATCCACAAGCCAGATACCTTCTTCCTCTGTGGTAAGACTCGCTACCTCCTAAAATCTGTACATTTGTCTCATCTTTGCGCTCAGCATCTGAGGCAGTAGCTAACTGCACTGTCTGAATTGAGTTTTGCATAAAAAATGTTTTTTGCCTGTCTCTTGTAAGATTTGACAATATGCAATGAAGTGGCATTGATAAAAATGTTTTTTTTTTACTTAAAATGTACGGTCAAAAATGGGGCTCCTGCACTTGTTTGTAAATTGAGGGGATGGTCTAGAATGTAACTGGGTTTTCAGGGGTATTAATTTGAATTCTCGACAGAATGTCTAGTAAAGTGAGTTGCCACAATGAAAATGAAAGTTACCAGTTGCACCTGTAGTTGAATTGGATATGGCTGTAATGATTTGGGTTTAATTGATGCCATTCAAAATGTCTTCTAGCCCTTCGGAGGCTAAATAATAAGACGTGTGCATATTCACAACACCCTAATGTTTCACAGGGTCCTCCAAGAAGTACAAATTCATCTGTAGGAGGGGAAAAAGAAGGTGAGACATGGTTTGAGTCTTCATATAAAAATTACGAAAATATTCTGTGAGGGATACCGCTCATCTAACTCTGTTGACTGTGGACGAAGCACCACAGAGTCAATCATGTTTCTTGTTTCATCTCTTTCCTAGTGATCCGTCACCATGAGTACGGACGCAGAGATGAAAATCTACGGCAAGGCTGCCATATACCTCCGTAAACCTGAGAGGGAGAGGATTGAGGCACAAGCCGCACCCTTTGATTCAAAGAACGCCTGCTATGTGACAGATGTCAAGGAGTTGTACCTAAAGGGTTTGATCACTGGAAGGAAAGAGGGAAAGTGTACTGTGACAGTCACAAATCCTGACGGGACTAAGCAGGTAAGCCTGATCTGCAAAGTAATCAAGTTAATGTTTGTGTAATTACT
The DNA here is from genome assembly GCF_964263955.1 of Coregonus lavaretus. NCBI lineage: Eukaryota > Metazoa > Chordata > Actinopteri > Salmoniformes > Salmonidae > Coregonus > Coregonus lavaretus. Next base: position 2,871,997 of record NC_140010.1, on the reverse strand, counting down.
CTATTCCTTGAAAAAAATCATAAAAACTATTAAAAAACCAAACAATGTGAAATCAGTAACAAAAGATAGATTAGCATTTTTTTGTTTTTTTGTAAGCAGAATAAAACCTTCAAGCACACCATTTTTCTTACTGCTTTTTAAAAATGTATGGCATTATTGATATTGATTAGTCAAGAATAACCATGTATGTGTCAATGGGTGATAACAGGGTAGTTGGATTAAATGGCGGTATGCATGTTTTAAAAGATTGAACTAATTAATGAGCAAAAAGCATTCAGTCACGTCCAGTTTGAGCTGTGTGTAATGTAGATTTCTGACTGTTTCAGGAAGGAAAAGAGTTCAAAGAAGCAGACATCTACCAGATGAACCCCCCTAAGTACGACAAGATTGAGGACATGGCCATGATGACCTACCTGAATGAAGCCTCTGTGTTGTATAACCTCAAAGAGCGTTATGCAGCATGGATGATCTATGTAAGAAACCTGCATAAACATACACTCACATACACTCACATAAGAAACACATACATACAGTGAGCTCCAAAGGTATTGGGACAGTGAAATTATACAATGACTATGAGGTTAAAGTGCAGACTGTCAGCTTTAATTTGAGGGTATTTTCATCCATATCGGGTGAACCGTTTAGAAATTACAGCACTTTTTGTACATAGTCCCCCTAAAATTTAGGGGACCAAAAGTATCGGGACAAATTCCCTTATTAAAGCAGTAAAAGGTGTAGTATTTGGTCCCATATTCATCGCACGCAATGACTACATCAAGCTTGTGACTCTACAAAGTTGTTGGATGCATTTTCTGTTTGTTTTGGTTATGTTTCAGATTACTTTGTGCCCAATAGAAATCGATGGTAAATAATGTATTGTGTCATTTTGGAGTCACTTTTATTGTAAATAGGAATATAATATGTTTCTAAACACTTAATGTGGATGCTACCATGATGACGGATAATCTTGAATAAATCGTGAATAATGATGAGTGAGAAAGTTACAGACGCACAAATATCGTACCCCCACATAAAACGCTAACCTTGCCTGTTATTGTAAAGGTGAGAGGTTAGCATGTCTTGTGGGTATGATAAATTGACAGTCTGCACTTTAACCTCATTGTCATTGTATCATTTCAAATCCAAAGTGCTGGAGTACAGAGTCAAAACAACAAAACATTTGTCACTGTCCCAATCCGTTTGGAACTCACTGTAAATGAAGGGCAGAACACAGCAGCCCAGTATACCAAAGTACACCCACATCCTCACATAAATCCAGGTAAAAGTCTGATTTACTAATCCCCTAATTTAATTGAATCCCTTTCATCCAGACCTACTCTGGGCTCTTCTGTGCCACGGTGAACCCCTACAAGTGGCTCCCCGTGTACGACGAAGAGGTTGTCAACGCCTACAGAGGGAAGAAGAGGATGGAGGCTCCACCCCATATCTTCTCCGTCTCTGACAACGCCTTTCAGTTCATGATGATTGGTACGAGCTCTCATGGATGGATGGATGGATGGATGGATGGATGGATGGATGGATGGATGGATGGATGGATGGATGGATGGATGCATTGATGGATGGATGGATGCATTGATGGATGGATGGATGCATTGATGGATGGATGGATGAATGAATGAATGAATGGATGAATGAATGGATGGATGGATGGATGGATGGATGGATGGATGGATGGATGGATGGATGGATGGATGGATGGATGGATGGATGGATGGATGGATGAATGAATGGATGAATGGATGGAGGGAATCTACTGTTTTCTCATCTAGGTTAGAACAGTTTGCTGGGAATTTCTGATTTCATTAGCCTCCAATGGAAAATGTTCCAAAATTAAATTCATGATGATGCTATGAATGCAATCATGTACCCATGATGTTGCTTGAGTATAATAAACATGATGTTTTTTGGTTCCAGATAAGGAGAACCAGTCCGTCCTGATTACGTAAGTTATTTACTATCATGTCAATTGAGAAGGTGTTTCTATTGTAATATGTTGGGTCACTGGGTGTTATAAAATACATGACATTATGAATGGATAAGGCTATGCATAATAATGAGTCGATGAGTGGGAATATTTTTTAATTATTTACTTATGTTAGAAAACAGGCCAACAGTGTATTTTTCAATGCTATTTCGTAGTGAAAGCCAAATCTGACACAATCTGTGAGTAAAACCCCTCGATCTCTGTCATATTATCCAGTGGAGAATCCGGTGCAGGAAAGACTGTCAACACCAAGCGTGTCATCCAGTACTTCGCCACCATTGCAGTGTCTGGTGCCAAGAAGGAAGTAGACCCAAGCAAAATGCAGGTAGGTTGTGCATTTTTAACACATTTCAGTTCGGTGGGCTGTGTAAACTTTTATTTTCCAGAAAAGTGTTTACCAGTTTCTAAGCAACTTGTGTTTGTCTCAATCAGGGGTCTCTTGAGGATCAGATCATTGCAGCTAACCCTCTGCTGGAGTCTTATGGTAATGCCAAGACAGTGAGGAACGACAACTCGTCTCGCTTTGTAAGTATGAAGGGCATACTGTGGAAGTGACCTTATATTGGGGGAAAAACATTTCAGTAGTTCCTTATAGTTATATAAATAGATGTCCAACAAACTAACATTTCAAGGGGTCTATCAAAGTAAATATAATTATTTTGTATACATATTTCTAACCCCCATGCTCTACTATAGGGTAAATTCATCAGGATTCACTTCCAAGCAGGCAAACTGGCTAAAGCTGACATTGAGACCTGTAAGTTGGTTTTGATAGTTTCTCAATGCTTTCCTTAATTCACTGAATATTTTTCGGAGATCATATAATCAAATGTAATGTTCTCACTCTCTCTCCCCTTTTCCTGCTCTCTCTCGCTCTCGCTCTCTCACACTCTCTGTCTCACTCGATCTCTATCTCTCTCTCTCAGACCTGCTGGAGAAGTCCAGAGTGTCCTTCCAGCTGCCCGATGAGAGAGGCTACCACATCTTCTACCAGATGATGACAGGCCACAAACCTGAGCTAGTTGGTAAGGCAAAGTAGAGGTTGAGGTGAAATGATTCCCAGCTCTATCTGGGAAATCAACATTATGCGAAAATGGCGCGTTTCTGTGTTTTGTAGTAAAAAATATAGAGAAAATGTTTCCAATGACATCAACAACCAATTAGTAGACAATTAGTAGGTTCAAATCACATGATGCACATCGATGATGTCATTGGAAAACCTTTTCTTCCGCTCTTTTTAAAAACATAACAAACAGCCATTTTCTTTTATGTTGACGTTGGAGCTTTATTTTATTTTTTATATCATGTTGAGGAAGGAGGATTCTGACATGATGAATATGAAGATGAACAATTTAGAAACGTCTCTTAGAAAGTTCATAGTCCACACTATTAATACTATTACAATGAGTACATCCAAGGTAACAAGGCACCTAGACATGGGTCCGGTCTTTAAATATCCTTTATGGGAAAGATCTATCAAGTAATGCACTGTGATGCACTACTCCAGGAGGCTCAGTCCAGTCTGTTGATGCTATTTATTATATACTACATGTATCCTTGAGTCCATCTACTGAGTAAAGGAGGGAGAGATACCGTAAAGGTAGGACAGTGGAATTCTACAAGACTTAAATGACAAGCCGTTCTCCGTTGTCCACAGAAATGACGCTCATCACCACCAACCCCTACGACTACCCCATGATCAGCCAGGGTCAGATCACTGTGGCCAGCATCAACGACAAGGAAGAGCTGGATGCCACAGACGTGAGTCATACAAAGGGTTAACCAAACTCTAGATATGGAATGGGTAGGACCACCATACACACTGAATGCACTGTGCAATTCTAACTTGTGGCAGCTGGGCACCTTTGTGTTAGTTAGGCATGTGTCTCAAGGCAGTCGTCATGCCTCCACACTTCACCTTTAGGTACATGTAAGACATGCACAAGAGAGTGCCACTAAGTGCCTTGTGGAACTGTGTAAAACTCATTTTGTGGTGCGACATACTAGTGTGCTGGCCAAAAGTAATCATGTGGAACAGAGTAGCCAGTCAAATCTATCCATCCCATTTGTTCTGGAGTGAGCACAGAACTGTAGTGTATTGTAACTGAGCAAACTACCGTTCAGTTCATCACTGTTGTACTTCCTCTCTAATGCCAGGATGCCATTACAATCCTGGGCTTCACTAATGATGAGAAGATGTCTATCTACAAGCTGACAGGAGCTGTAATGCACCATGGAAACTTGAAATTCAAGCAGAAGCAGCGTGAGGAGCAGGCCGAACCAGACGGCACAGAGGGTGAGTCCCACTCATAGATATACAACATGTAAAGCATTAGTCCTATTCCTAAACATAGAGATAGGATACGTTAGACAGACAGTACCACATGAAAGTCAGGCAGGAGATACAAACTATTTTGTCAGTGTAACATCAGAAACAAGCGATCTTGTGTGCCTGAGTCTGTTGATGTTGGTTCTCTCTCCAGTGGCTGATAAAATCGGCTACCTGCTGGGCCTGAACTCAGCTGAGTTGCTGAAATGTCTGTGCTACCCCAGAGTGAAGGTTGGCAACGAGTATGTGACCAAGGGACAGACTGTGCCTCAGGTAAGGTGAAACACAGCATCTACCATTTTCTGAGCACCGGAATTCTTTTGGGGAGGAGAACGTTGCCTTTTTTTTCAATAGTAGGCCTAATGTTGTTTTTCCCAAGCGCTTATCACCTTATCACTATATTTGGTCAATAACTCATGTATTAATTTGAGGTATTATCATTGCAGGTTTATAACGCAGTCATGGCTCTGGCCAAGTCCATCTATGAGAGGATGTTCTTGTGGATGGTCATCCGTATCAACGAGATGTTGGACACCAAGAATCCAAGGCAGTTCTATATTGGTGTGCTCGACATTGCCGGTTTTGAGATCTTTGATGTGAGTATGAGACCAGAACAAGACAATTAGTTGTGATTGAGAGGGATTACAGCCTTGTACGATGAAATTAGCCTTTTTGAAAATCCTTCAACAGTACAACAGCATGGAGCAGCTGTGCATCAACTTCACCAATGAGAAACTGCAACAGTTTTTCAACCACACCATGTTCGTCCTCGAGCAAGAGGAGTACAAGAAGGAGGGAATCGTCTGGGCCTTCATTGACTTCGGCATGGACTTGGCTGCCTGCATTGAGCTTATTGAGAAGGTAAGCTGTCTGTGAGGATTATAATGGATCACAACAGCAAAGCTCATAGGGAGCGATATGTGATATATTATCACAGTGGTACAACGTATCTGACGGTTAAGAACTCAAAATGTCTCCTATTATGTGACCCTGAAGGAATAGCATCCTATATTACCATGTTTGATAAAGGAATAAATGTGGTCCTAAATGTAAATGTAACTCATTTGATATCTCTTTTCATAAAGCCATTGGGCATCTTCTCCATCCTTGAAGAGGAGTGCATGTTCCCCAAGGCTTCAGACACTACCTTCAAGAACAAGCTGAACGACCAGCATCTTGGCAAAACCAAGGCGTTTGAGAAGCCAAAGCCTGCCAAAGGCAAGGCAGAGGCCCACTTCTCTCTCGTACACTATGCCGGCACTGTGGACTACAACATCACTGGCTGGCTAGAGAAGAACAAGGACCCCCTGAACGATTCAGTTATTCTGATGTACGGGAAGGCCTCAGTCAAACTGTTGGCTGCTCTGTACCCTGCTGCCCCACCTGAGGGTAAGACCAGCATCACGTCAAAAGATTTAACCAAGCAGTAGTTACAAGTCAGACCCACATTTTCTTTAAAGGATTACTTCAGGATTTTCGCAATGATACCATTTATGTACTTCCCCAGAGTCAGATGAACTCGTGGATACCATTTTTATGTCTCTGTGTCCAGTATGAAGGAAGTTAGTTATGTTTATTATCTATCCTGCTGCCTAGTCACTTTACCCCTACCTGTAGACCCAGTCGGTATTAGATAGAACGTCACCGCCCCACCCGCCTGTGGGGAAAACAACCTGTCGTTACCTAGGTTACCCCATTGGCTCAAAGCAAATACTTGGCCTTTTTCAAAGGCAATTTTCTTTTTGTCTTCTTGTTTTAGTCAATTACAAAACTACATGTATGCAAAGTACAACAAGTTTAAAGATTACTTTTCAACACTGCCTGTGTTCTCACTACTTCAAATAACTTAATATTGTCCCTCCGTTTCATGACGGTGCTAGAAGCCACGTGAGTGAGTGAGCGCTAGCTAGCTACCAACCGGAACATTTAGCTAGCCAGGTCCAACAACACAAACAAACGGACTACACAGCTACAAGTAGTGAGTGGCGTTACAAAACAGACTACCCTATAACAAGTTAAATGTCTTACCGGTGAATAAATGTTTTCCACACACATAGCTTCGTGTAGCCTACTTGGACATCAGGTTCCCACTCTTCCACGCCGAATAGCCTGAAGTCGCAGGCTCTATTTCCCTATGTAGGAGCGTTGTGAACCATAGGTCGGGATGTTTGACCTGGTTACATGTACAACAACACAGGAGCTTTTCTGTATAACCAACAAATATCTTACACTGGGATGGGAAAGAATGTTTGTTTTCCCCAATTTGTTGGTGTGGTCGAGGGGGAATTCAATATTATCATGTTTATATTGACTCTGACTACATCACCAGGCGGTAAACTAGTTAATAGACCAATAAGAAAAAGAGTTTCAAACCTCTCTGCCAATAGCAGCTAGTTTTCAGTTTTCCTCTCCCCATTCAGACCACTCCCAGATAGTCCTAGCTAAATTCTTGCTTCAGAAATTGCTCTTTACTAAGGAGCCATTTTTGTTCCTTTTTGACCATTTTAACTGAAAACAATCACAGTAAGGTACTTAATTGTTACCCAGAAATTATTTGATATTGAGATAAAAACGGTTCAACTTTACAGAACCCTGAACAGCTTCTACCCCCAAGCCATACGACTACTAAATAGTTAACCAAAGCTACCCAGACTATCTGCACGGAACCTCTTATGACTCATCACATACGCTGCTGTCTATCCTGTTGCCTAGTCACTTTACCCCTACCTATATGTACATATCTACCTCAATGACCTTGTACCCCTGCACATCGACTTGGTACCACGTGTATATAGCCAAGTTATTGTTAGTCATTGTGGATTTATTCCTCGTGTTATAATTGTTTCTATATTTTTCTCTCTGCATTGTTGAGAAGGGCCTGTGAATGAGCATTTCACTGTTAGTCTACACCTGTTGTTTACCAAGCTTGTGACAAATACTCATTGGCAGCATTTGCATTAAGATAAGTGTGTTTATCGCGTTCATAGTTATCTTTTACTTTCCCCCATATTTTAACAGATACAACCAAGAAAGGAGGCAAGAAGAAGGGTGGTTCCATGCAGACTGTGTCCTCCCAGTTCAGGGTGAGCTTTTAAAATGTGTTTATTCAGTCCTTCAAAAGGTGGGCACATTTTACATTTATGTCATTTAGCAGACGCTCTTATCCAGAGCGACTTACAGTTAGTGAGTGCATACATTCTTATTTTTGTTTATAGATATATTTTTAATACTGGCCCCTGTGGGAATCGAACCCACAACCCTGGCGTTGCAAACGCCATGCTCTACCAACTGAGCTACATCCCTGCCGGCCATTCCCTCCCCTACCCTGGACAAATTGTGCGCCGCCCCATGGGTCTCCCGGTCGCAGCCATTTACAACAGAGCCTGGATTCGAACCAGGATCTCTAGTGGCACAGCTAGCACTGCGATGCAGTGCCTTAGACCACTGCACCACTCGGGAGACAGTGAAATGCCCAGTACATCACTGGGGCCAAGCTTCCTGCCACCCAGGACCTCTATACCAGGCGGTGTCAGAGGAAGGCCCTAAAAATTGTCAAAGACCCCAGCCACCCTAGTAATAGAATGTTCTCTCTGCTACCGCACGGCAAGCGGAACCGGAGCGCCAAGTCTAGATCCAAAAGGCTCCTTAACAGCTTCTACCCCCAGGCCATAAGACTCCTGAACAATTAATAAAATGGCCACCCGCACTATCTGCATAAACCCCCCCCCACCCTCTTTTACGCTGCTGCTACTCTCTGTTTATTATCTATGCGTAGTCACTTTAACTCTACCTACATGTACAAATTACCTGGACTAACCTGTACCCCGCACATTGACTCGGTACCGGTACTCCCTGTATATAGCCTCGGTACCTCGTTATTGTTATTTTATTGTGTTACTTTTTTTTTTTTTTTTTTTTACTTTTGTTTATTTGGTAAATATTTTCTTAACTCTATTTTCTTAAAACTGCATTGTTGGTTAAGGGGATTGTAAGTAAGCATTTCACTGTAAGGTCTACACCTGTTGTATTCGGCGCATGTGACAAATTTGATTTGATTTGATAATGAATGATGTCTGAGAGAATGGTTTGTAACCCTCTAACAGGAGAACTTGGGCAAGCTGATGACCAACTTGAGGAGCACTCATCCTCACTTTGTGCGCTGCCTGATCCCCAACGAGTCAAAGACTCCGGGTAAATATTGAGTTAAATATTATCTTATCAGTACAGTATCAGTAACCTTAACGACCCGAATCTTTAACCTGTTTATGAGTATTAAAAGAGACTTGGTTTGTTTTACCAGGTCTGATGCAGAACTTCCTGGTTATCCACCAGCTCAGGTGTAATGGTGTTCTAGAAGGTATCAGGATCTGCAGAAAGGGCTTCCCCAGCAGAATCATCTATGCTGACTTCAAGCAGAGGTACACACACACACACACACACACACACACACACACACACACACACACACACACACCTGCTCCAAGGGTTTTCCCAGCATCAGAATAGGCTTACCGTTCACGTAATATAACCAACCTATTACAACTTGACATTATGTTAAAAAATGTCTCCTCATTCAGGTATAAAGTACTGAACGCCAGTGTCATCCCCGAGGGCCAGTTCATGGATAACAAGAAGGCTTCTGAGAAGCTGCTTGGGTCCATTGATATAAATCACGAGGATTACAAGTTCGGACACACCAAGGTCAGTCAAATACCCCCAGCCATGGCTGACATCAAAACACAACTTCAATCATTTAAACCCCGATTTAACTAATGGAAAAGGTGGAAAAACATTGGACCGCTTTTTCTTTATTTGTTGTCAAACATTACAAATATAGAAGAGAAACTAAACTTGTTGTTCAAATCAATCTAGTGGTGTTGTTCCCCTCTTTTGATTCAACCATTTCTCTCTGTCACCATCTGACTGTGGTTCCATTGACCATGTTTACCTGTGTCAGGTGTTCTTCAAAGCCGGTCTGCTGGGTGTCCTGGAGGAGATGAGAGATGAGAAGCTGGCCACTCTGGTCGGCATGGTCCAGGCTCTCAGCCGTGGATTCCTCATGAGGAGAGAGTTCACCAAGATGATGGAGAGGAGGTGAGGAATAGTAGACATTTTGGCAAAGCTTTCTGTCAACCACCTGTATCTAAATCATTATGATAACATACTGTATATGCTGTGAGTTGTTCACAAGGAGAAAAGTATGTTTGGAAAGCTGTTCAATTGTCCTTTAAATTTGGGATATTAAAGCATTCATTTTTTAAGAATACAAAATGCCTCAAGAGCTTAGCATAACCTGTCATTCCTTGCATTGAGAGCGCTTTCTATGAATTTAAGAGAGGTTACATTTAAATTTAAATAAAATGAAAAAACATTTACTGGAAAAACCTTGCAGATGCGAAGTTTGCACCGTAATTCTATTACCAATCTCCCTTACGGTAAAATCGCCCGGATTTCTATTCTGTTAACTAACTTTGTATCAGCACAGTTCTTCCTGTGAATGTGTTTTTGTAAAAGTAGTCCTTGTGCATAGAGTATGGTTTGTTAAACTTTGAAATCAATGGTTTTTGTTTGGTATACATTTTAAAGTGAAAAGCCTTCCATTCACCGTGGAATTGCCTGGTTACATTTCTCTAGTCTCATTCCTCAGCTGTATACCAAAAGTTGGACAGGGCTCTGTTTTGTTATTTTTTGACTCCCAGAATGTAGCTTTATTAAGGATGTCACTCACCATACCGCCCTATCCTTTCTGTCAACCAGAGATTCCATCTTCTCCATCCAGTACAACATCCGCTCATTCATGAATGTGAAAACCTGGCCATGGATGAAGTTGTACTTCAAGATCAAGCCCCTGCTACAGAGCGCTGAGACGGAGAAGGAGCTGGCCAACATGAAGGAGAACTATGAGAAGATGAAGACGGACCTAGCCAAGGCACTGGCCACGAAGAAGCAGTTGGAGGAGAAGATGGTGTCCCTGGTGCAGGAGAGGGCAGACCTGTCGCTCCAAGTCGCATCTGTGAGTGACCTACGACCCTCATAAGGGAACATTTACACACACACACACACACACGAACACACTGTGAAGTATGTGGCTAACTCACATTTTTACAGCCCATGTTATAAATATATTTCATGAATGTATATTGATTTGCTATGAGCTCTGACTAAATGAAGTCTATATTTTGAGGCGGCTGATTATTTTCTCCTGTTCTGAAACCAGGAATCAGAGAATCTGAACGATGCTGAGGAAAGGTGTGAGGGGCTCATCAAGAGCAAGATCCAGCTGGAGGCCAAACTCAAAGAGACGACTGAGAGGCTGGAGGATGAGGAGGAGATGAATGCTGAGTTGACTGCCAAGAAGAGGAAGCTGGAGGATGAGTGCTCTGAGCTGAAGAAGGACATTGATGACTTGGAGCTCACCCTGGCCAAAGTGGAGAAGGAGAAGCACGCCACTGAAAACAAGGTCTTGTGTTTTACCAGAGACAGTCTAACCAAACAATAATCAAAACATATCTCAACAGAAATGGAATTCCAGTTGTATTGTGGGTGCAGGAAAATTTTAGACACAAATTTATGGAATTACAGTTGCGGAGTACTCCCCACATTCATTGCATGTTCTGTTCCCCCTCATTTATGACCTCCAATCAGTACACTGGCATGGTGTACACTGCCATCTAGTGTTGAATATATAGTAGAGTACTTGTTGACACATTTCTAATCTAAATGAAGTGAATGCAATATCTATCAAACTAAATCTCTCCTTTATGATGAAGTGACCAAAGACTAATTTTGTTGTGGCCGTTTTCAGGTTAAAAACCTGACAGAGGAGATGGCATCTATGGATGAGAGTGTTGCCAAGCTGACCAAGGAGAAGAAAGCCCTCCAAGAGGCCCACCAGCAGACACTGGACGACCTGCAGTCAGAGGAGGACAAAGTCAACACTCTGACCAAGGCCAAGACCAAGCTGGAACAGCAAGTGGACGACGTGAGTGGAGTTTGACATTTTGCCCATGATAGTATATAAAATGAAATTATCTTCAGTTGTTTAGATTTGAACATTATCTGTGTGTTTTTATCATATAGCTTGAAGGTTCTCTGGAGCAAGAGAAGAAGCTCCGTATGGACCTTGAGAGATCCAAGAGAAAGCTGGAGGGAGATCTGAAACTGGCCCAGGAGTCCATAATGGACCTGGAGAATGACAAGCAGCAAGCTGATGAGAAAATCAAGAAGTAAACACAAACAAATGACGACGGCATTAGCTGCCATTTTGATCTAAATAATGGTTGTTCTTGACTAATTTTCACGTGATTCTTAACAGCAAACTGAAATGGTATGATACTCTCTCTCTGCAATCTACGTGTTTGTGTTTCTTAGAAAGGAGTTTGAGACCACCCAGCTCCTCAGCAAGGTTGAGGATGAGCAGTCTCTGGGAGCTCAGCTGCAGAAGAAGATCAAGGAACTCCAGGTACAGTACAGGATCTAAGCTTTCAGTTCCTGAAAACAATTATTCTGGTAGCACACATTTTTTCCTGGTGGCTTCTGATGGCTCAGTAGGATGGAAGATGGTGCTTTATACTGGTGCTTCTTACCATTGTAAAGATGGTGGTTCTTACCGTTGTGGTTTTGGTTCCTGCATGGGACACTGTCTACGTAATATATTAGTGGAACTGGCTTTTTATGAACACATTCATTTGTTTCAACTGCATTGTAGTGTTCATCCCCCCTGCTCCTGCCCCCTGTTCTAGGCCCGTATCGAGGAGCTGGAGGAGGAAATTGAGGCTGAGCGTGCTGCCAGGGCTAAGGTTGAGAAGCAGAGGGCCGATCTCTCCAGGGAACTTGAGGAGATCAGCGAGAGGCTGGAGGAGGCCGGAGGCGCCACTGCTGCTCAGATTGAGATGAACAAGAAGCGTGAGGCTGAGTTCCAGAAGCTGCGTCGTGATCTTGAAGAGTCCACCCTGCAGCATGAGGCCACAGCCGCCGCTCTGCGCAAGAAGCAGGCCGACAGTGTGGCTGAGCTCGGGGAGCAGATCGACAACCTGCAGCGCGTCAAGCAGAAGCTGGAGAAGGAGAAGAGTGAGTACAAGATGGAGATTGATGACCTCTCCAGCAACATGGAGGCCGTCGCCAAGGCTAAGGTGAGTAGTGATGTTTTGTTCAAGCAGTGTTGAGTAGGGTCAACTATATTACCATTCAAGTGAACTGAAGTTGACAGGAGTCCCATATATGAAGTAATGATGGAACATGTTTCACTAACAGGGCAATCTGGAGAAGATGTGCCGTACTCTTGAGGACCAGTTGAGTGAGCTCAAGACTAAGACTGATGAAAATGCTCGCCAGATCAACGACATCAGTGGACAGAGGGCCAGACTCCTGACAGAAAATGGTACAATCATCAAACAACAACAACATGTATTGGGGGCTATATCCAGACAGTCCAGTCCACATAGTTTCTACTGTACTATTCACCACCTAACATTGCCCTACGATACCTAAAAATACATTTTCAATCTGAGAGGTCAGAGACCCCATTAACAAGAGGTCCCTCTTTCCCTACAGGTGAGTTTGGCCGCCAGCTGGAGGAGAAGGAAGCCCTGGTGTCTCAGCTGACCAGAGGAAAACAGGCCTTCACCCAACAGGTTGAGGAGCTGAAGAGGCAGATTGAGGAGGAGGTCAAGGTAAGGAACCCAAAATGGATACCACCGACCAAAGAGTTTAGAGCCATTTCTTCATATAGACGGTGACTACGCCACCCTCAGAGACTTTTGCTGTTATTTGTTTTACTATCTCTCTAATCTCTCTCGTTGTCTTTCTATTTCACAGGCAAAAAATGCACTGGCCCACGGTGTCCAGTCGGCCCGCCATGACTGTGACCTCCTCAGAGAGCAGTTTGAGGAGGAGCAGGAGGCCAAGGTAGAGCTGCAACGTGGCATGTCCAAGGCGAACAGCGAGGTGGCTCAGTGGAGGACTAAGTATGAAACTGATGCCATCCAGCGCACAGAGGAGCTGGAGGAGGCCAAGTGAGTCACACGCAACAGAAAAAACTCAAATATAGGGTGTGGATGGTGAGGCTTGTAGGGGGCTGAAACATGTTTTTACGTCCATATATATTGTAACATTTCTACAACTTCTGTCGTCCAAAAGGAAGAAACTGGCCCAGCGTCTGCAGGAGGCTGAGGAGACCATTGAGGCGACAAACTCCAAGTGCGCCTCCCTGGAGAAGACCAAGCAGAGGCTGCAGGGAGAGGTGGAGGACCTCATGATTGACGTTGAGAGAGCCAATGCAATGGCCGCCAACCTAGACAAGAAGCAGAGGAACTTTGACAAGGTGAAAACCTCACCCTAGGTTTACATTTTCTGTCTGCTATATGATCAATTGTAGTATAATGGTACCATATTTCTGATTCAAAACTCTTCATCAATCACTTCTAATGAAAATCCCATGCATTTCCTTAGGTTCTGGCAGAGTGGAAGCAGAAGTATGAGGAGGGTCAGGCTGAGCTGGAAGGAGCTCAGAAGGAGGCTCGCTCTATGAGCACTGAACTCTTCAAGATGAAGAACTCCTACGAGGAGGCTCTGGATCATCTGGAGACTCTGAAGCGAGAGAACAAGAACCTGCAACGTGAGCATTTAACGGCAGATCTATTTGGCAGATCTATTAGGGTTTTGAAAATGGAGAGAACTGTAATCATCAAAATTATTACACTACTTTAGAACAGTATAAAATATACTTTTTTGAACTAATAATCGGTATTCCTTTGAAAAACCCAAGGAAGCGGGGGCAATTAGATTTGCAAGACCATATGAACTACAGATTAAATAATTAATTAATTAATTAATTATCATTCAATGTCAACTTGAGTGCATTGGCGATATCCACTGAAAATCTCCCAAGTCTAAACTGCACCGGTGTGTGTGTGTGTGCAGAGGAGATCTCTGACCTGACTGAGCAGATCGGAGAGACTGGCAAGAGCATCCATGAGCTGGAGAAGGCCAAGAAGACCGTGGAGACCGAGAAGTCTGAGATCCAGACCGCTCTGGAGGAGGCTGAGGTACAAACTACAGCTGTTTGATGGGAAAAGCAGTATAACACTAGTCAATGCCAGCTTCAGTCCAATGCTCCCTGTATTGGTGTTTATTGTAGTCGTACACATTTAATTCCTTGTGTTATACACATCCAAATGTATTGAACACAATTCACCCGACCGCTTCTCTTTGTCCAGGGAACACTGGAGCACGAGGAATCCAAGATTCTGCGTGTGCAGCTGGAGCTGAACCAGATCAAAGGTGAGGTGGACAGGAAGCTGGCTGAGAAGGACGAGGAGATTGAGCAGATCAAGCGGAACAGCCAGAGGGTGGTTGACTCCATGCAGAGCACCCTGGACTCTGAGATCAGGAGCAGGAATGACGCCCTGAGGGTGAAGAAGAAGATGGAGGGAGACCTGAACGAGATGGAGGTCCAGCTGAGCCACTCCAACAGGCAGGCCGCTGAGGCTCAGAAACAGCTGAGGAACGTCCAGGGACAGCTCAAGGTAAAGGGACTGGGACATCAGGCTCATAAAACTAAACATGGGGATCGATTTGTTTGTGAAACTGTAGCAAATAATAGAACAGAGGAATTAACTAATATACTGTAGAAAAGGTAGGGATAATGGGGAAATTCTTACCAATTAACATTTCTATCACCCATCCTATCGACTCTACTTCCACAAGTCCTAATGAACCTGTCATTGTGAACCCCAGGATGCCCAATTGCACCTTGATGACGCTGTCCGCGCCTCAGATGATATGAAGGAGCAGGTAGCCATGGTGGAGCGCAGGAACGGTCTGATGGTGGCTGAAATTGAGGAGCTGAGAGTTGCTCTGGAGCAGACAGAGAGAGGCCGCAAAGTGGCTGAGACTGAGCTGGTAGACGCCAGCGAGCGCGTTGGACTGCTGCACTCGCAGGTAGGGGTCAAAAGCCACTTCTAATTAAACTCAACCAAGCATGCAGTTTCTGCCTTGTAAGTTCTCTTGAGATTCAAACAAATTGTCTTGTTTCCTCCTCCAGAACACCAGCCTTCTGAACACCAAGAAGAAGCTGGAGTCTGACCTGGTGCAGGTGCAGGGAGAAGTGGAGGACATCGTCCAGGAGGCTAGGAATGCAGAGGAGAAGGCCAAGAAGGCCATCACTGACGTGAGTCCTTATGATCTATTGAATTACATCCACTCGATTTGTCAACAAGGGCCAATGGTAGCTGGGCTTGTTTACCACAAAAATATATATCAGCGGAACGTTATGATTGGTGCCAATTGGTGGATAAATTAAACAAACTACCATTCCAGGCGGCCATGATGGCTGAGGAGCTGAAGAAGGAGCAGGACACCAGCTCTCACCTGGAGAGGATGAAGAAGAACCTGGAGGTCACAGTCAAGGACCTGCAGCACCGCCTGGATGAGGCTGAGAATCTGGCCATGAAGGGAGGCAAGAAGCAGCTCCAGAAACTGGAGTCCAGGGTGAGTTAACAGCAGGGTGGATTAGGGTGGATTAAGTCTTGCGTAGCTATACTTCGAAATCACGTTGTCGTTACACCTCCTTTGGAGGTCTGGATAATTTTGTATGAGCCGAAACGGCTAGAATGGTCCGCTGGAAGCTCCATTTTTATTGGATGTTACATTTCCAGAACCCTCCCCCCACATGAAGGAATTACAACTCCTTTGCTTGAACACTCTCTGCCCAAGCAAAGGCATTTGATTGTTTTGGCGTGTTGCGAGGCGTCACTGATTTACAACGGGTTTCCACACTTTTTTAGCTAATTTCTGTCATTTTCACCAGGCTTTCCGATTAGGGAAGCCTGGTTCTCAATGAGGTTAGGGTGGATTGAAAGACTGATTGCTGGAAATGTATTTGGTTATATACAGTGCATTCGGAAAGTATTCAGACCCCTTGACTTTTTCCACATTTTGTTACGTTACAGCCTTATTCTAAAATGGATAAAATTGTTGTTTTCCTCATCAATCTACACACAATACCCCACCTAATGACAAAGCAAAAACAGGTTTTTAGAAATGTTTGCTAATTTATTGAAAAAAAAATCTGAAATATCACATTTATGTAAGTATTCAGACCCTATACTCAGTACTTTGTTGAAGCACCTTTGGCAGCGATTACAGCCTTGAGTCTTCTTGGGAATGACGCTACAAGGTTGGCACACCTGTATTTGGGGATTTTCTCCCATTCTTCTCTGCAGATCCTCTCAAGCTCAGTCAGGTTGGATGGGGAGCGTCTCTGCGCAGCTATTTTCAGGTCTCTCCAGAGATGTTCAATCGGGTTCAAGTCTGGGCTCTGGCTGGGCCACTCAAGAACATTCAGAGAATTGTCCCGAAGCCACTCCTGCATTGTCTGTGTGCTTAGGGTTGTTGTCCTTTTGGAAGGTGAACCATCGCCCCAGTCTGAAGTCCAGAGCGCTCTGGAGCAGGTTTTCATCAAGGATCTCTCTGTACTTTGCTCCGTTCATCTTTCCCTCAATCCTGACTAGTCTCCCAGTCCCTGCCACTGAAAAACATCTCCACAGCATGATGCTGCTACCACCATGCTTCACCGTAGGGATGGTGCCAGGTTTCCTCCAAACGTGACGCTTGGCATTCATCAGACCAGAGAATCTTGTTTCTCATGGTCTGTGAGTCCTTTAGGTGCCTTTTGGCAAACTCCAAGCGGGCTGTCATGTGCCTTTTACTGAGGAGTGGCTTCCATCTGGCCACTCTACCATAAAGGCCTGATTGGTGGAGTGCTGCAGAGATGGTTGTTCTTCTGGAAGGTTCTTCCATCTCCACAGAGAAACTCTGGAGCTCTGTCAGAGTGACCATTGGGTTCTTTGTCACCTGCCTGACCAAGGCCCTTCTCCCCCGATTGCTCAGTTTGGCCGGGCGGCCAGCTTTTGGAACCACCAAGACTTCCTAACTTCTTCCATTTAAGAATGATGTAGGCCACTGTGTTCTTGGGGACCTTCAATGCTGCAGAAATGTTTTGGTACCCTTCCCCAGATCTGTGCCTCGACACAATCCTGTCTCAGAGCTCTACGGACAATTCCTTTGACCTCATGGCTTGGTTTTTGTTCTGACATGCACTGTCAACTGTGGGACCTTATATAGACAGGTGTGTGCCTTTCCAAATCATGTCCAATCAATTGAATTTACCACAGGTGGACTCCAATCAAGATGTAGAAACATCTCAAGGATAATCAATGGAAACACGATGCACCTGAGCTCAATTTCAAGTCTCATAGCAAAGGGTCTGAATACTTATGTAAATAAGGTATTTCTGTTTTGTTTTTTTATACATTTGCAAAGATTTCAAAAAAACAGTTTTTGCTTTGTCATTATGGGGTATTGTGTGTAGATTGATGAGGAAAAACATTTATTTAATCAATTTTAGAATAAGGCTGTAACATAACACTGTAAATGCACTGTAAAAATACACAGGAGCAATAAACCACCTAGATAATGAAAAGCTGTTATCATTACAGACCCCTTCAATTAAAATTGTACAATTACATAGGAACAGACAACAATTGTGCCTCCTTGACTGAGTAGAAGAATATACATCTGTTTTACAAAGATTTGTTACGTCTGATTTCACCCCCTCAAACAAATGCCTACGTTAATTTATTTCACAAAAGGTGCGTGAGCTGGAGACTGAGGTGGAGGCAGAGCAGAGAAGAGGTGTAGACGCGGTCAAGGGAGTCCGCAAGTATGAACGCAGAGTCAAGGAGCTCACTTACCAGGTAAGAGAAATGCGTTCTTATCTACACACACTTGACACTAACACAGACAGGTTTTGTGTATAAAACTATTGATCTTCTCCCACAGACTGAGGAGGATAAGAAGAACGTTGTCAGACTTCAGGACCTGGTAGATAAGCTGCAGTTTAAAGTGAAGGCCTACAAGCGACAGGCTGAGGAAGCGGTGAGCCACATAGTCAAATACTCTCAAAGCATACATTCGAAAACATATTCTTTCCCTAGTAGACGTTACAAGTTGAAGTAAGTGTTGCTACTGCACATCAGCAAACAATGACTCAATTGATACTGCAAGTTGCTGAAGAAATGATGCACATTTCTGAGTGCCTACTATGCCTAGGCTATGTGCTCCCAACCTAAAGGAGGGGGACTGGTCCAGTGGTAGTGCTGCCACCCCTGGATCACATACAGTGCCTCTTATAAGATGTTCTTTCTTCTTGCGTTACAAAGTGGGATTGAATTTGATTTAAATTGTGATTTTTTTTTGTCACAAAATACTCCATAATTTCAAAGTGAAAAGAAAATATGGAATTGCGCTCAGTCAGAATTGTTTTATTTAAAATGTATGCCAAACAAAAACCATTGATTTCAAAGTTGAACAAAACCATACAACTCTATGCACAATTACTATTTTCAACAATTTACACAATAAATAAAAGTTACACATTTACTGGAAAAACTGATGCAAAGTTTGTAAGAGATTGATGGTAAAATGTCCATCAGTTTTAATCCGTTAAACTTTGTATAGTTCTTCCTGGGTCGTTCCATTTCATTTAAATAACCTTTTGACCCCTTTTGATTTGAACAAAACTTGCCATACATATTTGCCCATGGTAGAAGTGGTGAGAAAGTGCCTTTTCGGAACGGAATACCAAAACATTATGGCGATAGAGGTGCTCAAAGTTGACCCGTTTTGCATACCCCACACTACCATGAGACATCCATGTTTTCCTCACTGGTAAAGATAAACGGTTGAGTTTGATAACATTTAAAAGCTTACAAAAAGGGTTGTCAAACTGTTATATAATTGGATGGTGTATCAATACACCCAGCCACTTCAAAGATATAGGCATCTTTCCTAACTCAGTTGCTGGAGAGGAAGGAAACCGCTCAGGGATATCACCATGAGGCCAATGGTGATTTTAAAACAGTTACAGAGTTGAATGGTTGTGATATGAGAAAACTGAGGATGGCTCAACAACATTGTAGTTAATCCACTATACTAACCTAATTGACAGAGTGAAAAGAAGGAAGTCTGTACAGAATATACATATTCCTAAACCTTCATCCTGTTTGCAACAAAGGCACTAAAGTAACACTGCAAAAAATGTGGCAAAGGAATAGACATTTTGTCCGGAATAAAAAGCGTTAGGTTTGGGGCAAATCCAACACAACACATCACTGAGTATCACTCTCCATATTTTCAAGCATGATCGTGGCTGCATCATGATATTGGTATGCTTGTCATCGGCAAGGACTAATGAGTTTTTCAGAATAAAAAGAAATGGAATGGAGCGAAGCACAGGCAAAATAATAGAGGAAAAACCAGGTTCAGTCTGCTTTCCACCAGACACGAATTTACCTTTCAGCAAGACAACATAAAACATAAGGCCCAAGTCTACACTGGTGTTGCTTACCAAGAAGACAGTGAACCTTCCTGAGTGGCCTAGTTACAGTTTTCACATATATTTGCTTGAAAATCTATTGTGAGACTTGAAAATGGCTGTCTAGCAATGATCAACAACCAAATTGACAGAGCTTGAATAATTTTTTTAATAATAATGGGCAAATATTGCACAATCCAGATGTGCAAAACTCTCATAGACTTAGGCTACCCAAACAAACTCAAATTGTAATCGCTGCCAAATTTGTTTGTTTATAACATGTATTGACTCAGGGGGGGTGAATACTTATCTAGTCCAGATACAGTGTTTTATTTTTCAATAAATTCTTAAAAGATGTTCCATCAGATAATCAAATATATAATCATAAAAAAGTTAATTTACAAAACAAACCCAGAACGCAATTATGTCATTAATTTGGAATGGATAACATTGGTTCATCATCAACAATAATTCATATAATTTGCCAGTTTGATGTACAATTGATTAACACTTGCGTGATGATCCCTTCCAAAACAGTTTGCAGAATATTTCTCCGTAAACAAATGTAATGAGAAAGAAATAACAGCAGTTGAAAAATAAACCCAAAACCAACTCAAAATGGCTACCAGTTCAACAAAAAACATCCTCCATATGGTTTTGCATACGTTCCAGAGTATTTTGTGTAGATCGTTGACAGAAATAACATTTAAATCCATTTTAATCCCAATTTGTAAGACTATAAATGTCAAGAAATGCAAGGGGACATAGGCACTGTATTCCCCTGGAGGCAGTGGTTTGATCCCCTGTTCCACCACTCACTTTCTCTGCTGTATCGTCTATCTCCCTATATACATTGCTATCCTAAATTTGTCAATATATTATATGCAATATATATATATATACAGTGGGGAGAACAAGTATTTGATACACTGCCGATTTTGCAGGTTTTCCTACTTACAAAGCATGTAGAGGTCTTTAATTTTTATCATAGGTACACTTCAACTGTGAGAGACGGAATCTAAAACAAAGATCCAGAAAATCACATTGTATGATTTTTAAGTAATTCATTTACATTTTATTGCATGACATAAGTATTTGATCACCTACCAACCAGTAAGAATTCTGGCTCTCACAGACCTGTTAGTTTTTCTTTAAGAAGCCCTCCTGTTCTCCACTCATTACCTGTATTAATTGCACCGGTTTGAACTCGTTACCCGTATAAAAGACACCTGTCCACACACTCAATCAAACAGACTCCAACCTCTCCACAATGGCCAAGACCAGAGAGCTGTGTAAGGACATCAGGGATAAAATTGTAGACCTGCACAAGGCTGGGATGGGCTACAGGACAATAGGCAAGCAGCTTGGTGAGAAGCCAACAACTGTTGGCGCAATTATTAGAAAATGGAAGAAGTTCAAGATGACGGTCAATCACCCTCGGTCTGGGGCTCCATGCAAGATCTCACCTCGTGGGGCATCAATGATCATGAGGAAGGTGAGGGATCAGCCCAGAACTACACGGCAGGACCTGGTCAATGACCTGAAGAGAGCTGGGACCACAGTCTCAAAGAAAACCATTAGTAACACACTATGCCGTCATGGATTAAAATCCTGCAGCGCACGCAAGGTCCCCCTGCTCAAGCCAGCGCATGTCCAGGCCCGTCTGAAGTTTGCCAATGACCATCTGGATGATCCAGAGGAGGAATGGGAGAAGGTCATGTGGTCTGATGAGACAAAAATATAGCTTTTTGGTCTAAACTCCACTCGCCGTGTTTGGAGGAAGAAGAAGGATGAGTACAACCCCAATAACACCATCCCAACCATGAAGCATGGAGGTGGAAACATCATTCTTTGGGGATGCTTTTCTGCAAAGGGTACAGGACGACTGCACCGTATTGAGGGGAGGATGTATGGGGCCATGTATCGCGAGATCTTGGCCAACAACCTCCTTACCTCAGTAAGAGCATTGAAGATGGGTCGTGGCTGGGTCTCCCAGCATGAG